>NW_028270154.1:63349833-63502499 GCF_037043375.1 Chiloscyllium plagiosum | reverse complement strand
CTCTCGTAACTTTGTAAACCTTTATCAGGTCGGCCCTCAGCCTACATCTTTTCAGTGAAAACAATTGCGTTTATCTAACCTCTCCTCCTAAAACTCTCCAGAACAACCGACATCCTCGTAAACCTTCTCTGCACTATCTCCAAAGCAGCCATGCCGTTCTGGTAGTGTGGCAGCCAGAACTGGATGCAATATTCCAAATATGGCCTGGGGGATACAGTGCCTCAGTGTTGCCTCACAGGGCCAGGACCCGGCTTCAATTCCAGTCTCAGACAATTGTCTGTGTGGAATTTCCATATTCTCCCCATGTCAATGTGACCTTTACTCCAGGTGCTCCAGTTTCCTCCCACAGTCCAAAGGTGTGCAGGTTAGATGGACTGGCCATGTTAAATTGTCTGTAGTGATCAGGGATGTGTAGGTTAGGTGGATTAGCCACGGGAAAAGTGGGGTTACAAGGTTAGGGTTGGGGGGGGGGGTGGTGAGTCTGGGTGGGAAGCTCTTTCGAGGGTGAGTGTGGACTTGTTGGGTTAAATAGCCTGTTTCTACACTGTAGGGATTCTATGATAATTAAAACTCTCCAGATCAGGCAACATCCTAGTAAACCGTTTCTGCACCCTTTTGAAAGCGTCCATGCTCTTTTGTTACTGTGGCAAAAAGAACTAGATGCAATATTCCAAATATGGCCTAACTAAAGTTTTGTACAGTTATAACATAACTTGCCAACTTTTAGATTTGACGCTTTAGCCAATATGGTAAGTATGTTGTATGCCTTCTTGACCACTAAATCCATTGTCAGGGATCTGTGGACCTGGATGTCCAGTCCCTCTGTATGTCAATGCTTCTAAGGGTTTTCCACTTATTGCATAATTTGCACCTGAATTTGATCATCCAAAAGACATCACCTCGCATTTCTCCAGATTAATCTCCACCAGTCATTTCTCTACCCAAATCTATAATCTATCTATATCCCACTGTGTCAGTTGACAATTCTCTTCGCTATCTGCAAATCCACCAATTTTGGTGACATCCACAAACTTACTAATCAGACCATCTTTATTTTGCTCCAAGTTATTTATATATGTTACAAACATCAAAGGTCCCAGCACTGATCTCCCTGTGGAACTTGGACTTCACCAGTTTCTTCATCCCCTCTCCCCCCACCTTGTCTCAGCCGAATCCCTCCAGCCCGGCACCGCCTTCCTGACCTGCAGTCTTCTTCTTGACCTCTCCGCCTCCATCCTACTCCGACCTATCACCCTCACCTTGACCTCTTTCCACCTATCACATTTCCAACGCCCCTCCTCCAAGTCCCTCCTCCCTACCTTTTATCTTCTCCTGCTGAACACTCTCTGCTCATTCCTGAAGAAGGGCCTGTGCCCGAAACGTCGAATCTCCGGTTCCCTGGATGCTGCCTGACCTGCTGTGCTGTTCCAGCAATAAAGTTTCAACTTTGATCTCCAGCATCTGCAGACCTCACTTTCTCCTCCCTGTGGAACACCATTAGTTACTGTTAGGGGCCAAACCAAGCTCCCACAAATTATATTAAGAGGAAGGCCTAGACCCGAGCTTCTTCATATTTTAAAGGCAAGTGCCTGTTACGCTCCAGATGCAATTCAATTGGTCAAACTACCAGTTTTAAAAAAACATACTTTATTCATACGCTATAGTTAAAGTACAACAAAATAAAGAATTGGAACAGCTTAACTCTATTGGAAAATCTAACAGAACAATAGGTTAGTTAACAACTAAACAGTAACTATTCCAATATCATAACATCCCATAATCACACCCATGGCAAAGGCAAATTCAGTAAAATAGATTGTCTCACATGCAATTCTAGCAGGAAGAAAATCCTCAGCTTTTAGTTCTAACAGAAAGAGTTAAAAAAAAGCACATTCAGCTTCAAGACCCCAGCAGCAACTGCTACTGAAAATTTAAAGCTAAAAATCCTGATCCTTTGGGAATTTGACCTCACCCATTCAGTTTGCTTTTTTAAAATTCATTCAGAGGATGAGAACATCACTGGCCAAGCAGCATTTATTGCCCAGAAGGCAGTTAAGAGTCAACCACATTGCTTTGGGTCTGGAGGCACATGTAGGCCAGACTGGGTAAGGGCAGCAGTTTTCTTCCCTAAAGGACGTTAGTTAATCAGAATAGTCTTTCCCTGACAATCAATTCATGGTCATCATTAGACTCTTAATTCCAGATATTTACTGAATTCAAATTCCACTATCTGCCATGCCTCGCTCCTTTTGTTACTTTTAAAATAAAAATCTGAAGACCTCGCAGGCTGCTTGCTTTATTGACTTTGGAGCAGACTGCTTGGGACCTCTGTCACAACCTTTCTGCATAAAAAATACCTGGGCACCTCTTAAAGCCATGGTATTATCACAGTACTGATCTCCATTCCAAAAAGCACCATCCACCGCTATTCTCTGTCTTCTGAGCAAGCCAGCTTTGCATACATCTAGCTAACTCACCCCAGCTCCTATGCAACTTTATTTTCTGTACCAGTCTACCATGAGGAATCTTAACAGATTCCTTACTAAAGTACATGTAGACAACATCCACTGCCCTTCCCTTGTGAATCATTCTTGTCACCTCCTCAAAACTCTCCATCAAATTGGTGAGACATGACGTTCCCACATAAACTCAACCTGCCCATCACTAACAATTCCATTTGCTTCTAAACTTGAATAAATTCTGTCTCTCAGTGTCTTCTTCACCAGCTTCCTTACCAGTGACACCAGGCTTACCAGCCTATAATTACCAGACCATCTCTGTTTCCCTTTTTAAACCAAGGAATAACATTGGCCATTCTCCAGTTCTATGGAACCTTGCCTGAGGCCAAAGAGTATGCAAAGATATCTATAAAAGCCCCAGCTATTTCCTTCCTTTCCTCCAACAGCACCATGGAATAGATCCTGTTTGGCCTTAGGCATTTGTCTACCTTAATGTATTTCAGACACCCAACACTTCCTCCTTCATTATGTTCACCTGCCCAAGATTATTCACACACCTTTCCCTAACCTCAATATCCCTTTCTTTCGTGAAAACCAATGTAAAGTACTCATTAAGTGTCTCACCCATTTCCTCTGGTTCAATACATAATCTTCCTCCTTTATCTTTGAGTGGCCCTACTCTTTCCTTAACTATCCTCTTGCTCCTAAAATACATATAAAATGCTTTGGGATTCTTCATAACCCTGTTGGCCAAGGATATTTCATAGGCCCTTTTAACCTTCCTAACTCCCCACTTGAGCTCTTTCCTACTGTCTCTATATTCTTCAAGGGCATTGTCTGCTTTTAATAGTCTAGACCTTAGATATCTTTTTTTCTTGAATAAGCTGTTAATTTCCCCTGTAGTCCAAGGTTCCCAAATCTTGCCATTCTTGTCCTTCATTTTCACAGGAATTTGCCTGTACTGCATTCTAATCAACTGATCCTTAAAAGAATCCCATATGTCAGATGTGGGATAAACTCAAAAAGTTGCTCCCAATCCACATTCTCCAATTCTTGTTGATTTCTGTTATAGTTGGCCTTACACCAATTTAATACCTTCATTCGAGGTCCTTATTCATAAGCATCCGAAAACTTATGGAATTTTGGTCACTGTGCCCAAAATGTTCCCCCAGTGAAACTTTGATCACCAGGCCAGGCTCATTTCTCAATAACAGGTCCAGTATGGCCCCTTCCCTCATTGGACTATCCGCATACTGTTTTGAAAAGACTCTCCTGAACATACCTAACAAATTGCTCCCAATCCAAAACCCTAGCACTAAGGAAGTCCCAGTAAATATCGAGGGACTTAAAATCACCCACTACAACAACTCTGTTATTTCCATACCTTTCAAGAATCTATCTACACATCTGTATTTTTTTTCTCCTGCTGGCAGCTTGGAGGTCTGTTGTACAATCCCATCATTATGTCTGCACCCTTCCTATTCCTGAGATCCACACATAATGTCTCAATATACAAGATCCCTCCAGGATGTTCTCCCTCAAGACAGCTGTGATATGCTCCCTAACCAATAATGCAACTTCCCAACCTCTTTTGCTTCCTCTTCTGTCTCATCTAAAACATTGATATCCCAAAACATTAAGCCTCCAATCCTGTCCCACTTTCAACCATGTCTCTGTGATAGTAAAAACACCAGAATTGCATGCACTAATCCAGGCTCCATATTCATCCGTCCAACCTGTAATGCTTCTTGCATTGAAGCAAGTACAACCCAAGCTCCAGCTCTGCTGAGCTCAACATCCTCTCCCAGACTGCTCTTCCTCTGAGCTATATTTGCCCTATGAAACCTCTCTGCTAGAATCTTGATGCACCTCCACTTAAAGTGCAATGTGTGCTTCTTGTAGAGGTCCCATCTTCCTGAAAGACATCCTAATATCTGAAGCTCTCTCCCATAGACAATAGACAATAGACAATAGGTGCAGGAGTAGGCCATTCAGCCCTTCGAGCCTGCACCGCCATTCAATATAATCATGGCTGATCATTCCTAATCAGTATCCTGTTCCTGCCTTATCTCCATAACCCTTGATTCCACTATCTTTGAGAGCTCTATCCAACTCCTTCTTAAATGAATCCAGAGAGTGGGCCTCCACTGTCCTCTGGGGCAGAGCATTCCACACAGCCACCACTCTCTGGGTGAAGAAGTTTCTCCTGAGCTCTGTCCTAAATGGTCTACCCCGTATTTTTAAGCTGTGTCCTCTGGTTCGGCACTCACCCATCAGTGGAAATATGTTTCCTACTGCCAGTGTGTCCAATCCTTTAATAATCTTATACGTCTCAATCAGATCCCCTCTCAATCTTCGAAACTCAAGGGTATACAAGCCCAGTCGCTTCTTTCAGTGTAAGGTAATCCTGCCATTCCAGGAATTGATCTCGTGAACCTACGCTGCACTCCCTCAATAGCCAGAATGTCTTTTCTCAAATTTGGAGACCAGAACTGCACACAGTACTCCAGGTGTGGTCTCACCAGGGCCCTGTACAGCTGCAGAAGCACCTCTTTGCTTCTATACTCAATTCCTCTTGTTATGAAGGCCAGCATGCTATTAGCCTTCTTCACTACCTGCTCTTTACATACACCAGCTCTTTAGCCACAGGTTCAATTATGCTGTGCCTCTGTTTGTAGACTCATTAGCACGTGGCATGGGGAGTAATCCCGAGATTACTACCCTGGAAGTCTTCTATACTCAATTCCTCTTGTTATGAAGGCCAGCATGCTATTAGCCTTCTTCACTACCTGCTCTTTACATACACCAGCTCTTTAGCCACAGGTTCAATTATGCTGTGCCTCTGTTTGTAGACTCATTAGCACGTGGCATGGGGAGTAATCCCGAGATTACTACCCTGGAAGTCTTGCTTTTTAGTTTACCACTTAACTCCTTGAAATGTTATTGCAGAACCTCGTCACTCTTCCTACATCTATACCTATATGGACAATGACTTCTGTCTGTTTACCCACTCAGAGATATCCATGATCCTGTCATCGGAGAGTCAACATACCAGACCGAAGTCTCTCTTGTGGCTACTAAAGCACATTTCTGTGCCCCTGATCAGTGAATCTCCAATTATTATTGCTCTACCATGCTTTGTCTCTCCCCTCTATGTAGCTGTGGTGCCACTGCTCTGGCTGCTGTAGCTACTGTCATCTGTTGGGCCATCTCCCTCATCAGTATCTGAAGTGAAACATTTTTTTGACTGGGGGACTGCTTGCTCCGGCTAATGGTTACCCATCCACCTTCCTCAATAACGCCTCCTGTCCAAAGCTCCAAAAAAAAAGACAATTAAGTAATTTGACTATTAGGGCTCTGAAACCTCAAATTCCAAAATAATTCTCACTCCCAAATTTTACAATCAATTGATGCATATTGAGCATGTAACTGAATAATCTTCTTAACTTGCTCGGTGATAAATTTTTCCTTGAGTAAATAGTTTAAAACTTTCAAATAACTGCCAGAAATCTGAACTCTGTTTCCCAGCTTAGTTTTCCAGAGTGTTTTTTTCATGAAGGGATCAGTCTGCTCTGGGTGTTTTGTAACTGGTTTCTTTTCACAGGTGCTCAATCCCATGGGTGCTTGGCTGTGTTTACTGTCCTCAATGCTTTCTTTTCCCCTCAAAAATTTCTTTCCACTATCACATCCTGTAAAAGACTCCTTTAAGCTATAATTGTCTCTGGTGATTTCTCTCCAAGAAGTTTCTGTTCAGAGATTTTTCCTTCATAGTAACTGTTTAGCTCTATGGTTCTTCTGACTGCTAGATGGTGTTTAAATAGTAGCAATGAATTTTTTTGGAAAATTTTTTGTTGCGTTCTTTTCTCCAGATCTGTTTCTGAAATAACTCCAGTATTCCATCACCAAGTCATCCTATATTTACACATGAACAATCCTTTACTTTAATACTGCCTCTTCAGAGTCAGCTGTCAGACTATCAGTATCTCTGACACTCCTCTTTTTAGATGTCAGCCTGGTCTCCATGATTGGATCAGATTAACAGCCCCTAGATGTTCATGGAAGACTTCTGGATATTTAATTAGGACTTCAGAATTGAAGTTGTATCCTTGATTTGAAAAGGTTTCCCAGTATAGGTTCCCAGCCTATTTGAGCACTTGCACAAGCTTAAGGGCTGGAGACCAGAGCAAATTTTGTTAAAAACTAGTTCTGCGATCACTGATATAGTTGCACCAGTTTCAACCTCCATTGGAACCAGATGACCATTTCACCAGATGTTTATTTTGACTGGTTTTGATTTGGATGTTGCTAAGCAACTTAACTGTTACAAACCACATGTGAGTGGACTTTCCAGGTTATGAACTCTCCTGGATATCCCCCTGGATACCAGCCCATGCAATTTAGGTCTAGTAGGATTCTTTAGCTGTTTCACGTCCGCACACTGGCAGCAACTACAATAGCTTTCCAGTCAGGATTCTGAAGAAAATTTTAACCATTTGGCTGCGGCTTGGCTTTATTTTGGGGTTTTGCTGTGGACCAATTGAGGGTCTCTCTGATCAGAATATGCCTTGAGTGAGACGATGCAATTGCCTGCACGCAGCTGGTGCTCTCCAAGCTCAGTCAGACTGGCAAGGATGTCCACTTCCATCAGAATACACTGCAACTCATACACTCCTGTTGCCACATTTTCCAATGATAAAGTCAGTTGTAGTACTTGTTGAAGTCCACTTGCGCTTCAGCTAGTTGGCATTTTTACATGGTTACATCATTAATCCCACATACCAAACGGTCTCGCTGCATCTCATTAAGGGTTAAACCAAAGTCACAGGCTTCTGCCAGTCATCTCAACATGGTTAAAAATCCTGATATCGATTGCCCTAGTGTTCGAATAGCCGAGTAAAAAGACAGCATCTCAGTAGTAGAGGAGGCTTGCATTCGTAATATTCCTTATAATGTCTGTCAATTCTTAAAAGGTTATAGTATCTAGTGCATTAGGGAAAGTTAGGCTTCTAATAACAGAAAAAAAGATGTGGCTTCACGGGCTGTCAATAGAATTATTCATGATTTTCATCTGCCACAATGTTGTTTGCCTGGAAAAAGTATTGCATTCTTTCCACATACAGGGCCCAGTCTTTGACATCAGGGTCATTCAAGTCAAGCTTCCCAAACAAAGGCATGATGCAAGAAATGCTTACCCCAACTCAAAGATGACTATTAGAGGATTTCTTCAGGAATGTGCTTAACTCACATCGCCAAAGAAATAACTCCACAGAGGGATGATATCCTGTCACCTAGTCACCCTTTTTTCACATGAACAATCCTTTAGTTTAATACTGCCTCTTCAGAGACAGCTATGAGTATGTCAATATTTCTGACACACTCCTTTCTATTTGTCAGCCAGGGCTCCCTGATTGGACCAGATTAACAGCCCCAATCAGGGAACTAATATTCTATGATGTCCAGCTGGCTGACCTCTTTACAGTTACAATTTCTACCTTGATTTTCTAGGCAGTCGATCCCATTGCTGCCACCATCTTTTGTCATGTGGACATCATTGTGTGGCCTTCAAGAGGAAGCATCTGTAGAATCCTATTTATTATATGTTCGCATTAAAAACAATTATTCATACTAATCTGAGATAAACTAAATTCAGAACTTATTGTTAAACTGTTCAAAAAAATTATTCTTGAATTCTAACAATCTTCCATCTTTGATGTATTTACTTTCAATCTAACTGACTCTGCCCACACTAAGCTATTTATGCCATGAGGGAAGCAGTTCCATTACATCTTAGGGTTGTTTCTATGGTCCTGAACACCACCTTCAGCTGCCTAGGCTTTATGTTCTGTAATACATTTCCTACATTCTCCAATTCTCTACTTCTCTTTCCACCTTTACGACACTTCTTAAACATTTTATTTAAGCATTAGTCTTAACCTAATAACCCCTTATGTGACTCAATGCTATATTTTATTTCATTACATGCCAGTGAAATTCCTATAGAGATATTTTGTTATGTCAAAGAGATTATAGATGTGATTTCCTCCTTCCTGAAATGGTGAGGATAAAGATGAAGCGAGATTTCAAAATTCAGATTCTCACAATCAAGAAAAATGATTGCAATTAAATTCTCTCTTTAAATGATAAGATAAAATTCTTGCCCTAATATGACTAATTGCACACCTTGCCATAATATCCAATGTATCCATTTAATTTATCACTCGTTGAGAAGCTCAATGCTTCAAAACTGGAGAGTGAAAACTGAGCAGGGACCTGTCGGGTTGAGTCCTCTGCCTTGACTCCAGGTGAGTTCACAGCTGTGCTGGTCATTTCTTTCTCTTGACTTTAGATGGAACTGCTACAATTACAGCAGTTTCCTCTTTGTCAGAAGGCACAATGTCTCCCTGGGCCCTCCACCTGCACAATGAGCAATGGCAATGTGTTAACTACAGAACATCAGGTTGCTTGTTGTTGGTCAGGCTCAGCAGTACGTGTTCTCTCAAAGATTGCTCAGGCTCAGGCAGTGGCTTCTGGCTGAGGTAAAACCTGAGCACAGAGGAAAAGGCAGGTGGCTTGTGGAAGTAGGAAACAGTTGTAAAGGAGTCATATTTCACTGTGTGATATTGTATTGCATGAAAGTTAGAATACTACAAGTGCCAGCAGCTTATGCAGCAAACATGTTGCTTATGTTTTGAAGAGAAGGTGGTGTATTGATCACTGGATTTGTGACCCATTGCTGTTTCTCCATCCCCACAGAAACAGCTCTGGTCTTCCCCAACTAACTCTTTGCTCCAGTTTATGAGGGGCATGATGTCCACTAACCATCTATCATTCTTAGATCTCGTGCCCTTTTGAGCACATTTTTTCTGCAAGTACATAAAAGGCTTGATTCTGATGAGAATGAGCATTGGAACATTTTGAGATCATGTATAGCCATGTGAGGTGATAAGATATCCCACGTGAATGAGCAGGAAACATTAAGGGCAAAGAGAGTGGGGTAGTTTGAGAGGATGAGGTAGATTGAGCTCTTAGGTGGACCTAATGCATGTGACGCTGAGACCCTTGGTGAGATGCATTTGCAGTGGCAGAGTTAGACTGACTGATGGCCCTTTGAGTGTGAGTTAGCAGAGAGCAATTGGTGCCACTGAACTCTTCCAGGCACAACATATCTCAACCTTCTTGCAGCCCTATTTACTATCCGTTTGTAAAATAACACTACACCTTCACGTACTGCTATCTTTGCTCAAGGTGGACAGGTTAGATGGGATAACCTTCTGATGTGGTTATCTGAGAAGAAGATAGACCATCACACAATCCAGCAATTTATCATCTGGATGAACCTAGTTGCCAAATTTTCTTTCTTTGAACCCATTACTTCAGCTGTACATGCCCACAAAATGTTGAGGGGATGCTCCTAGCTTGCAGCAATTGAAGTGTTGGCTATCTGGCTTTTAGATATGGGACCAGAGCCTTTGAATGTGTATGGTCCTGATAAGTACATCCAGCTCGATCACTACACAATTTACCAATTAACTTACACATCACGCTTATAACATCACGTTTATAAATGAATGAAGAAGCTTGTGTTTGGGTGAAATAACTCAGCTCGGCGTTAGCTGATATGAAGCCATCCAACATGTTTGTCATCGTACTTTAACTTCAAAAGGGAAAATTCCACCCAATTAAATATAACTGTTCATGTTATTACTGATGATATTTCTGTAATACTTGTTAACTATGCCATTTTATGGATTCTTTAGTTAATAAAACTTCCTGAATTTCCATTCAACGATAGTTTCTAACTACTTTTCACACCCAAAATCAGATCTGCCCGATTGCCAAATTGTTGGGTGCCAAAGAAAACAGCCATCCATCTTGTATAAAATCAATACAGCGACATGCATATTAATCATTCAGTACTGTTCTCATGTCATGCCAACAGTAACCATTCCTCTAATTGCATTCATATTTGACATTCATCTCAACACAAGTCTTTTTTTCCCTCTTCCCTTTCAGTCTAATGCTGGATTATAATTCCATGGATGCAGACCTCCCTCAAGTGGTCATTCTTCATGCACAAAACGTAACAGTGAGTATTGACAAACTGTTTAATCTGAAGAGACATTAATCTCTCCTGATCAGATATGCACACAATTACCTGCTAATGTTTCAATTAACAATGAGCTATTATGGGTCCTCAAAGCTGAATAACTCCCTTCACAGGGTACAGGATTGTGAAGGTTAACTGTAGCTAAAGTCAGATTGAATCTGAGATCTTTATACTGCTCAATGCATTTGTACATATTTGCATAAAATTTACAGCCCAACTAGTCTATGTCAGTAAGTATGCTCTATGAACCTCCTCCCACACCTCTTCAGGTACTCTCTATTGGCATATCTATCTATTCTTTTCTCCCTCATGCATTTATGCAAACTTAAATGCATCTATTCTATTTGCTTCAACTAACTGAGTTCTTCAGACAGCTTTGAAGTGTTAATTTAATAAAAGGAGAGCTTATTTCAGTTCCAGGACAAGGTGTACTACATGTTGCACATGTTTTACCACTTTGTTACACAGTGGTTGACATTGTATTTTTTAAATCAGTGTTCTTGATAGAGCTAGTTCCAAACATGTCATATTTCTCCAAGAGATACACATTGATTGACAGCATGCAAAAGGCAATCTGAAGCAGACCACTGACTGACCCAAACAAGTAGTTATAACTTATCTCATGCAATTGAAAACTGCAAAGTAATGTCGGTTGGAGAACTCTGTGTGCAGTACATTATGTCCTCACTCCATAATTCCTCAATGGGAGAATGGAAAACATCCATGAAGTAGCAGCTGGCATTAGCTTACATATTGTCTTGGTGCAAATAAACTGGAAAGGCGTCAGAATTTTATGTAACTGGGCAGAACTGTCCTTTTCTGATTTGAAATTCCTGTAGTGATGTCTTGGGACTGAGATATCTAACTGCCAACAATCATAATCATTTTCCTTTGTGCTCGGTATGACTCCGAGTGCTCTGAGTCCCCTATTCCCACTGACTCCAGTTTTGCTAAGGCTCTTTTGATGTCACTTTTAGGCAACTGCTGTTTTATCAAGAAAGTGTAGTAATTCTATCCTCATTCTCAACATTCAACTCTTTTGTCCATTATCCTAATCAAGGCTGTAATGAGTTCAAGAGCTGAGTGGTCTTATCAATACTCAAACTGAGCATGAGCGAGCAAGTTATTGTTGAGTAAACATTGTCAACATCCTTCATCAGGATTGGCATGATCAAGAATAGACTGATAGGGCAATAACAGGCCAAATTGGATCTATCTAGATTTCGGGGGAAGGATATGTCTGGATAACTTTCCATATTTCTGGGTGAGTACGAGTGTTGTACATGTACTGGAGTATCTGAGTCAAGGACACAGCTGGTTTTGGAGCATAATCAATACTGATGCCAGAATGTTGTCAGGCTCACTGAATTTGTAACATCCAATAACTTCAGCTATTTCTTGATATCAAATGGAGTGAATTCATTTGGCTGCTGTCCAATATCTTTGATGCTGAGACGTCAGGAGGAGGCCAAAATAAATGATCTATTGTGCAACTCTGACCAAGGAAGTTACAATTGCTTCAACTTTCTCTTTTGCATGAATATGCTGGGCTCCCTCATCATTAAGGATGGGAAACTAATAGAGCTTCCTACTTTTGTTATTTAATTTTCCACCACTAGTTATGACTAGATATGCAGAGCTTAGATCTGATCAATTGATTATGAGATTGATAGCTCTGCTTGTTGCATGCTGCTTCCACCATTTGGTCTTCTAGTTACACACCTCTTTTTAAATATTCCTAATGCTGCTCTAGACATTCCTTCATGCACTCTTCAATGAACCAGGGTTGATCTCCAGGTTTGGTCATAGTTGTAGAGTGGAAAAGATGCTTAGCCTTGAGGTTACAGACTGCGGTTGAATATATTTCTCCTGTTGCTGATGGCCCATAGTGCCTCATGGATGCAATTCTAAGTCTATCCCATTAGCATAAGGCTAGCACCATATCACATAATGGAGGGAATCCTCAATATAGGAATGGTACTTTGTCTCCACAGGACTGTACTCACTTCAATCAATATTGTATGGGGAGATGTACCTGTGACAGGCAGATTGGTGAGAACAAAGTCAAGTGTGTTTTCTTCTCTTTAGGTTCCCTCACCACCTGTTGCAGACCCAGTTCAGTATGTCCCTTAAAACTTTGCCAGCTCAGTCAGTATGGATGCTATCGAGCTATGTTTGGTGCTCGACGTTGAAGTCTCCCACCCAGAGTACATTCTGTGCCCTTGTCACCTCATTACATCTTCCGTTTGGTGGTCAACGTGAAGGAAAACAGATTCACAGATGGCGATGGGTGATGGCAACATGTGGTAATGAGCAGAAGATTTCCTTGCCAAGGGAACACCGCCCCCAACAGTATATCATTTAGTCCCGTCTTGCTGGGTCTGTTTTGCTAATGGAGCAGGAACAAATTAGGGAAGGTGGTGATGGCATCTGTGACACTGTCTGTGAAGCATGATTCAATAAGTATGGCTATGTTAGGCCATTGCTTGACTAATTTGTGGATAGCTCTCCCAGTATTGGCATTAGCAACCCTACTAAGGGAGATTTTGAAGGATTCTCTTTGCTTTGTTGTTTCGTTTGTCATTTCTAGACCCTATATTAAATGCAAGGTGGCCCATCTTTCATTCCTTTTTTACTACAAGTGAGTAACTTGTTAGGTCATTTCACAGGGCATTGAAGACAGGGCATTGCTGTAACTCTGGTGTCAAATGTCAATCATTTCATTTCCTTAAAGGCATTAGTAGAGCATTTTTGTGACAATCAACCAATGGTTTAATGATCATAAATACTTAGCTTTTAATTCCAGATCTATTAATCAAAATTAAATTCCAATAGCTGTCATGCTGGGATTTGTCACATCCCCAAACTCATAGGAAGGATATAGTGAAACTTGAAAGGATTCAGAAATGATTTATAAGGATTGCTAGGATTGGAGGGTTTGAGTGAGAGGGAGAGGCTGAATACTCTGGGGCTGCTTTCCTTGGAGTGTCAGAGACTGAGGGATGACCTTACAGAGGTTTATAAAATCATGAAGGACATGGATCGGATAAATAGACAAGGTCTTTTCCCTGGGGTTTGGGAGTCCAGAACAAGAGGGCATATGTTTAAGGTGAGAGAGGAAAGATTTAAAAGGGACCTAAGGGGCAACGTTTTCATGCAGAGGATAATGCATGTATAGAATGAGCTGCCAGAGAAAGTGGAGGATGCTGGTACAATTATAACATCTAAAAGGCATCTGAGTGGGTATATGAATAGGAAGGGTTTAGAGAGATATGGACCAAGTGCTGGCAAATGGGATTAAGATTAGTTTAGGATATCTGGTTAGCATGGACGAGTTGGATCGAAGGATCCGTTTCTGTGCTGTACATCTCTATGGCTCGATGACAATAGCCTGGGCCTCGGGGCTATTGCTCCAAACATAACCTCACTGCATCACCAATGTGGCTGTATTAATCACTGACTGGCGCTGTTGTAGTATGTTGTCAATAATTTCTGCTCCAGCAAACTTGACTGCTTTGATCTTGATTACTTGACAATTCGTTCAAAATTAGTCCAGATATCCTTCATCTCAATTATCTCATCCTTAATTCCAAATGTGACAGTTGTTGACAAGTCATAACTTTGTCCAGAAAGAACTATAGAAAAATATTTGTCTACAGCTTCTTTTTGAGAAAGAGAAATATGTTTGGGTGTATGTCTTGTTCTGTTCGGTTCTCAAACTAAGCTATGAAGAGAGAGGAAACAAATCTATGGAGACTGTTGAGTCACCTAGAAATAAGAGGGGAATTTCAGGAAAGAGAAAGACTAGGTTATCCTATCAGAATGAGAGTAATACTGTACATAAAACAATAATTCTGTTTCTCTCGCCAAAGATGCTGCCAGACCTACTGAGTTTCTGGGTTTTTTTTGGTTATAATTTGCGTTTTCCTTATGGCTGACTGTGGATATTTGAAGGAAGATGGGGAACAAGCTTTGTGTTCACCAAATGAGTTTCAGCTATTAAGACTGTTACACCATGAAAATCTACACTTTAAAAACACAAAATAGAAGTAGGAAATTTACCCACAAATTTTACAAAAGAACTCACCGACTCGTTCAAAAATCTAACTAAACAAAATATTGCCCATTTCCATGTCAGGTCCACCAAACTGAATTTCAGTCAACATTTTATTTCTCTGGTCCTCATTTTCCTTGAAGTGCATCACAGAAGAATAAACAAAATTGTAGCAATGATAATGCATTACTCATCTGAATCTAGAAATATACTGAGGTTTTGTTCAATAAAATTCAAAGGTTATTTTCCTGAAGGTCATTGTCATGGCATTGTATGAAAGGAACTGTATGAAGAAAAAAAAGTGATGTTTTTCATTTTGAACAAACTCTGAAGGACAAAGTAAAAACAGTTGCACAAGAAATGATCAATATAGATGTCAAAAGTTTGTGAGTCAGAGTTAAGTTAGAAATACATTAATGATTGACTCTAATGTTTGAGGTACTAAATGACTGCATCACAGGGAACATAGTACAAAATGGATAACTTATGGCATCCTACTCAGTTGCAGTAGTGTCACAGCATTCAAAACACCGTGTTCCATATTAATCTGCACCTGCTCACTGTAAAACAGATGGCAACCAGGGTATTTAAACTCAGATATTTTAAGCAATTTTCAAATTATTAAGTTTCTTATTCAAATCCTGCGCATTAAAACTCTCTTATGTTTCTTTATTGGATAAAAATATCCAAGGCAAATGCATGCTTTTGTACTGATGTTAAATGCATGTTATGTACCTTTAAGAGATTGTGAATGCAGTTTTGCACTGAGAGCTTACAAGCACCTGGAGTATGACTACCTTAGCAGTCCGAGAGTGTAATGAAAATTGAAAATATGTAACATCTGGCTGTGAAATAGATAGAGTTGGTTGCTGTTTTGACAACAATTCAAGTTTAACCAACCAGTTTAAATTATGCCCCAGGATACTAAAACCCAGATGAGTTTGCATTTATTGTTTTGCCAACATCGAACCAATGAGATGATCTGATGTTGGGGATATAAAAAAGATAGCATCCAAGGAACAGGAGAATCGACGTTTCGGGCAAACGTCGATTCTCCTGTTCCTTGGATGCTGCCTGACCTGCTGCGCTTTTCCAGCAACACATTTTCAGCTCTGATCTCCAGCATCTGCAGTCCTCACTTTCTCCTCGAAGATATAAAAAAGATGGGCAGTTTGAAAGTCAGAAGCGTAACTGCCATCGACAGAGCAACTGCCATCAACAGAGCAACTGCTATTTCAAACATTCTCCATCAAAGGTTTCTCGTATGAAATACCTTCACAGTAAAAAGCAAGAAGATGACCCAGGGAGATCTTCAGCCTGTAGAAGAAAGACACCAACAACATCAGCCACTATGTGGTTTGAAATTAAGTTGGTGTAATTTTAATAAGTGTTTTTTGGAACATTATATTGTTATAGAATTGGAGGGAGATAAAAGGCAGTTAAGAAAAAGGGGGTCTTAGAGTTGTGTATAGTTGTTGTTTAGTGTTCACTTTTAGAGTTAAAAAATAAATTGATATTATTTTCTTGAACTAGTGGAATTTGGGAGTTCTTTGACACTCTTATTTTAACAGATTGTGAGGCAAGGTGAACTTTTCTGAGTGTTTAGTTTAATAGGGGTTCACCACCATGTCGTAATAGCCATTTATATACTGGTCATCATTTTCGCAAATATCAATGACTATGAATCACAATCAGCAGGATGCCATTGTCAATTGCATAACAACCTGATCATACCACACCTCAGACAGCAGCAGAAAATTAATTTACATTCCAAACTCCTCAAATAATTGTAATATTTTACTTTGCTATAGCATTTAGCCAATCAAGCGAGTCGAGAAATAAAGTACTGCTTCTCACTTAGAGTCATAGAGTCATAGAGATGTACAGCATGGAAACAGATGCTTCGGTCCAACCCGTCCATGCCGACCAAATATCCCAACCCAATCTAGTCACACCTGCCAGCACCCAGCCCATATTCCTCTAAACCCTTCCTATTCAGATACTCATCCAAATGCCTCTTAAATGTTGCAATTGTACCAGCCTCCACCACATCCTCTGGCAGCTCATTCCAAATGCGTACCACCCTCTGCGTGATAAAGTTGCCCCATAGTTCTCTTTTATATCTTTTCCCTCTCACCCTAAACCTATGCCCTCTACTTCTGGATTCCCCCACCCCAGGGAAAAGACTTTTTCTATTTATCCTATCCATGCCCCTCATAATTTTGTTCACCTCTATAAGGTCACCCCTCAGCCTCCGACGCTCCAGGAAAAACAGCCCCAGCCTGTTCAGCCTGTCCCTGTATCTCAGATCCTCCAACCCTGGCAACATCCTTGTAAATCTTTTCAGAATGCTTTCAGTTTCACAACATCTTTCCGAAAGGAAGGAGACCAAAATTGCACGCAATATTCCAACAGTGGCCTAACCAATGTCCTGTACAGTCGCAACATGACCTCCCAACTGCTGTACTCAATACTCTGACCAATAAAGGAAAGCATACCAAACGCCTTCTTCACTGTCCTATCTACCTGTGACTCCACTTTCAAGGAGCTATGAACCTGCACTCCAAGGTCTCTTTGTTCAGCAACACTCCCTAGGACCTTACCATTAAGTGTATAAGTCCTGCTAAGATTTGCTTTCCCAAAATGCAGCACCTCGCATTTATCTGAATTAAACTCCATCTGCCTCTTCTCAGCTCATTGGCTCATCTGGTCCAGATCCTGTTGTAATCTGCGGTAACCCTCTTTGCTGTCCACTACACCTCCAATTTTGGTGTCATCTGCAAACTTACTAACTGTACCTCTTATGCTCGCATCCAAATCATTTATGTAAATTACAAAAAGTAGAGGGCCCAGCACCAATCCTTGTCGAACGCCTTACTGAAGTCCATTTCGATCTCATCTACTGCTCTGCCTTCATCAATCTTCTTTGTTACCACTTCAAAAAACTCAGTCAAGTTTGTGAGACATGATTTCCCACGCACAAAGCCATGTTGACTATCCCAAATCAGTCCTTGCCTTTCCAAATACAAGTACATCCTGTCCCTCAGGATTCCCTCCAATAACTTGCCCACCACCAAGGTCAGGCTCACCAGTCTATAGTTCCCTGGCTTGTCTTTACCGCCCTTCTTAAACAGTGGCACCACGTTTGCCAACCTCCAGTCTTCCAGCACCTCACCTGTGACTATCGATGATACAAGTATCTCAGCAAGAGGCCCAGCAACACTTCTCTAGCTTCCCACAGAGTTGTCAGGTACACTTGATCAGGTCCTGGGAATTTATCCACTTTTAACCATTTCAAGACATCCAGCACTTTCTCCTCTGTAATCTGGACATTTTGCAAGATGTCACCATCTATTTCCCTACAGTCTATATCTTCCATATCCTTTTCCACAGTAAATACTGATGCAAAATATTCATTTAGTATCTCCCGCCTTGCTGATCTTTGAGGGGCCCTATTCTCTCCCTAGTTATCCTTTTGTCCTTAATATATTTGTAAAAACCCTTTGGATTCTCCTTAATTCTATTTGCCAAAGCTATCTCATGTCCCCATTTTGCCCTCCTGATTTCCCTCTTAAGTATACTCCTACTTTCTTTATACTCTTCTAAGGATTCACTCGATCTATCCTGTCTATACCTGACATATGCTTCCTTCCTTTTCTTAACCAAACCCTCAATTTCTCCAGTCATCCAGCATTCTCTTTACCTACCAGCCTTCCCTTTCACCTGACAGGAATATACTTTCTCTGGATTCTTGTTATCTCATTTCCGAAGGCTTCCCATTTTCCAGCCATCCCTTTACCTGCGAACATCTGCTTCAAATCAGCTTTCGAAAGTTCTTGCCTAATACTGTCAAAATTGGCCTTTCTCCAATTTAGAGCTTCAACTTTTAGATGTGGTCTATCCTTTTCCATCACTATTTTAAAACGAATAGAATTATGGTCACTGGCCCCAAAGTGCTCCCCCACTGATACCTCAGTCACTTGCCCTGCCTTATTTCCCAAGAGTAGGTCAAGTTTTGCACCTTCTCTTGTAGGTACATCCACATACCGAATCAGAAAATTGTCTTGTACACACTTAAGAAATTCCTCTCCATCTAAACCTTTAACACTATGGCAGTCCCAGTCGATGTTCAGAAAGTTAAAATTCCCCTACCATAACTACCCTATTATTCTTCCAGATAGCTGAGATCTCCTTACAAGTTTGTTTCTCAATTTCCCTCTGACTATTGGGGGGTCTATAATACAATCCCAATAAGGTGATCAGCCCTTTCTTATTTCTCAGTTCCACCCAAATAACTTCCCTGGATGTATTTCCGGGAATATCCTTCCTCAGCACAGCTGTAATGTTATCCCTTATCAAAAATGCCACTCCCCCTCCTCTCTTGCCTCCCTTTCTATCCTTCCTGTAGCATTTGTATCCTGGAACATTAAGCTGCCAGTCCTGCCCATCCCTGAGCCATGTTTCCGTAATTGCTATGATATCCCAGTCCTATGTTCCTAACCATGCCCTGAATTCATCTGCCTTCCCTGTTAGGTCCCTTGCATTGAAATAAATGCAGTTTAATTTATTAGTCCTACCTTGTCCCTGCCTGCCCTGACTGTTTGACTCACTTCTGTTCTCAGCTGTACCCGTCTCAGATCGATCTCTTTCCTCACTATCTCCCTGGGTCCCACCTCCCAACCTTACTAGTTTAAATCCTCCCAAGCAGTTCTAGCAAATTTTCCTGCCAGTATATTAGTCCCCTTCCAATTTAGGTGCAATCTGTCCTTCGTGTACAGGTCACTTCTATCCCAAAAGAGATTCCAATGATCCAAAAATGTGAATCCTTCTCCCATACACCAGCTCCTCAGCCATGCATTCATCTCCTCTATCCTCCTATTCCTGCCCTCACTAGTTCATAGCACTGGGAGTAATCCAGATATTACTACCCTTGTGACCTCCTTTTTAAATTTCTGCCTAACTCTCTGTAATCTCCCTTCAGAGTCTCAACCTTTTCCCTTCCAATGTCGTTGGTTCCAATGTGGACAATGACCTCCTGCTGGCCCCTCTCCCCCATGAGAACATTCTGCACCCCCTCTGAGACATCCTTGATCCTGGCACTAGGGAAGCAACACACCATTCTGCTTTTTCTCTGCTGGCCACAGAAACGTCTGTCTGTACCTCTGACTACAGAATCCCCTAACACAATTGATTTCTTGGAAACCGATGTACCCCTCGTTGCATTAGAGCCAATCTCAATACCAGAAAAAAATGGTTGTTCGTGCTACAGTCCCCTGAGAATTCATCACCCCCTATATTTTCCAAAACAACATACCTGTTTGAAATGGGTATATCCATAAAAGACTCCTGCCCTAGGTGCTGACCTCTCTCACCCTTCCTGGAGTTAACCCATCTATGTGACTGTATCTGAGACTTTCTCCCCCTTCCTATAACTGCCATCCATCACATACTGTTGCTGTTGCAAATTCCTCATCACTTCTATCTGTCTCTCCAACCGATCCACTCGATCTGATAAGATTCGCATCCAACAGCATTTATGGCAGATATAATCCGCAGTAACCCTTAAACTCTCTTTAAACTCCCACATCTGACAAGAAGTACATATCATTGCAAAGGCCATTTTTGCTCCTTCACAATCTACAGACCCAGAAAATAACACCGTCTTATTCCTCTACAAACACTGCTTCAGGTTAAATTAATAGCTATGGCTTATATTTTAAGTTTAATCTAGAGACTTATCTCCAAAAACAAATAATTAAGAAAGAATCCACTATACTCACTACTGCAGTCTTTCTCTTGGACAGACTTAAAACAACAATTAACTTATCTGATTCTGTGCTGCGGACTTCACCCAACAGATCCCCCAAGATCAGTTGTGAATTTCACTGTTTGTCCAGCGATACATGAATTCAAACAGCAAAGGCAGTAACTGTGCAGGTTCTCTTTCTCTCTCTCTCTCTCTCTCTCTCTCCTGCACTGTCCTCACTTATTGAGAAGAAGTTTTTTTGCTGAATCCTAAGCATCATATTTTTATGTATTGTTGGCAAGTATAATCTGTTGCTCAGAGGAAATCAGGATTTGTCATTAATTTTCCTTATTATCTCCTTCCCTTCTGTGTTTCTCCAACATACGTCAGTGAACAACCTAATAAATATTTTTACATAAAAATCGAAAGAACTGCGTATGCTGTAAATCACAAGTAAAAATAGAAGTTGCTGGAAAAGATCAGCAGGCCTGGCAGCATCTGTGAGGAGAAACCAGAGTTAATGTATCAGGTCTGGTGATCTTTCCTCAGAAATGTTATAGAAAGGTTTTGCTGATGATTTGCTGTCCCCATTCTCGACTTCAACTTTTTCCATCTACCTAGGACGGAAATTTATAAGCATGGTCCTCATGCTTAAGCTAAAGACTATAAAAACGTTAGATGCAAACTAATGCTTATGAGTCAATATATATATCGAGGATGTTGATGGCCAGTTAATGGTTTAAGACATGCAGCTTACTAGTACTGTAAAGCATTTAGCTAAATTTCCTGTGCTTGTCTAAATGGAACTATCTCACAGCTAAAGTATCAGATGGCAGAATTATCTAAATCTATTCTAATTCTTCAGTGACATACCTATCCCTAAGGAGCCCCATAAATAAGACAGTTTGGCTGAGCAGTCATCAACCATGCCCTCCCGAAAAACTGCACTTAAAATAAATTATCAAGTTTCAACTGAACTTTTGTTCCAATTTGCCATAATCAGATTTGCTACCTTGACTCCAAAAGATACCATATACCATCCATCTTTCCCAAGGAAGGATGGGTATTAGTCCATCTTTGGACAATTGCATCAAAGGCTTTCTAAAAGAAAGAAGGAAGATAGAGTTAGTCAAGTCTCTAACGATGTATACACTAAGCAAGAAATTCAAAATCACAAAAAAAAGGTTAAAGTAAGAAGGGTATAGAAAATCATAACAATATGTGTGTAAGTGCAGAGGTAAGGAGACTGAAACGTCAAGCACTTACAGTGTCAACAGGCAATGTCTATGATGTTATCACATTGCAGAAAATACATAAACCATAACTACACCTGTTCAGGGCTTGGATGAAGATGAATTCGTTAAGTGTGTATAAGAAGATTTTCTGATTAGTATGTGGATATACTTACTAGAGAAGGTGTAAAACTTGACCTATTCTTGGGAAATAAGGCAGGGCGAGTGACTGAGGTGTCAGTGGGAGAGCATTTTGTGGCCATAGAACATAGAACAGTACAGCACAGTACAGGCTCTTCAGCCCTCGATGTTGTGCCGTACTTTTATCCTACTCTAAGATCAGACTAACCTACATATCCTTCATTGTACTATCTTATGTGTGCCTATCCAAGAGTTTCTTAAATGTACCTAATGTATCTGACTCTACTACCACTGCTGGCAGTGCATTCCACACACCCACCACTCTCTGAGCAAAGAACCTATCTCTGACATCTTCCTTAAACCTTCCTCCAATTATCTTAAAATTGTGCTTCCTCTTAATTGACATCTCCTCCATGGGAAAACGTCTCCGTTATTCACTCTATCTATGCCTCATCATCTTGTTCACCTCAATCAAGTCAAGTCTCATCCTTCTTTGCTTCAATGAGAAAAGTCCTGGCTCCCTCAACCTTTCTTCATAAGACATGCCCTCCAGTCCAGGCAGCATCATGATAAATCTACTCTGCACCCACTCTAAAGCTTCCACATCTTTCCTGTAATGAAGCGATCAGAACTGAACACAATATTCCAAGTGTGGTCTAACCAGGGCTCTATAGAGTTGCAGCATAACCTCGCAGCTCTTAAACTCAATACCCCTGCTAATGAAAGCCAACACACCATACGCCTTCCTAACAACCCTATCAACACGGGTGGCATTTGAAAGATCTAAGGATATGGACTCTATGTTCCTCCACACTGCCAAGAATCCTGCCGTTAACCCTTTATTCTGCATTCAAATTCGACCTTCCAAAGTGAAAGACTTCACATTTTTCCAGGTTGAACTCCATCTGCCACTTACCAGCCCAGTTCTGCATCCTGTCAATGCCACACTATCCACAACTCTGCCAGCAACCATAATTCTATTAGTTTTAAAATAGTGATGGAAAAGGATAGACCAGAACTAAAAGTTAAAGTTCTAAATTGGAGGAAGACTAATTTTGATAGTATTAGACAAGAACTTTTAAAAGTTGATTGGGGGTGGATGTTCACAGGTAAAGAAATGCATGGAAAATAGGAAGCCCTCAAAAATGAGATAACAAGAATCCAGAGATAGTATGTTCTGTTAGGGTGAAGGGCAAAGCTGGTAGGTATAGGAAATGCTGGATGGCTAGAGCTTTTGGTCAACAATAAGAAGGAAGCACATGTCAAGTATAGACAGCAGAGATCGAGTGAATCCTTCAAAGTGTATAAAGGTAGTAGGAGTATACTAAGAGGGAAATCAGGAGGGCAAAAGGGGACATGAGATAGGGGGAAATAAATAGTGACATCTTGAAAACTGTCCACGTTACAGAGGAGGAAGTGCTGGACGTCTTCAAACGTCATAAAGGTGGATAACCCCCCGGGACCTGATCAGGTGTACCCTAGAATTCTATGGGAAGCTAGGGAGATGATTACTGAGCACCTTGCTGAAATATGTGCACATTGATAGCCACAGGTAAGTTGCCAGAAGACTGGAGGTTGGCTATCATGATGACACTGTTTAAGAAAAGTGGGAAGGAAAAGCCAGGAAACTACAGACCCGCGAGCCTGATATCAGTAGCAGGCAAGTTATTGCAGGGAATCCTGAGGGACACGGATTTACATGTATTTGGAAAGACAAGAACTGATTAGGGATAGTCAATATGGCTTTCTGCGTCGGAAATTGTTTGAGTTTTTTGAAGAAATAACGAAAGACAATTGATGAGGGCAGAGCAGTGGATGTGATCTACATGAATTTCAGTAAGATGTCCAACAAGGTTCCTCATGGTAGATTGGTTAGCAAGTTTAGATCGCATGGAATATAGAGAGAACTAGCCATTTGGATACAGAATTGGCTTGAAGGTAGAAGGCAGAAGTTGGCGGTGGAGGGTTGCTTTTCAGACTGACCTGTGACCAGTGGTGTGCCAGAAGGATTGGTGCTGGGTCCACTGCTTTTCATAATTTATCTAAATGTTTTGGATCTGAACATAGGAGGTATGTTTAGTAAGTTTACAGATGACACCAAAAATGGTGGGGTAGTGGATAGTAAAGAAGGTTACTTCAGAGTACAATGGGACCTTGATCAGATGGGCCTGTGGACTGAGAAGTGAAGGATGGAGTTTAATTTAGGGAAATGCAAATCAGGGTAGGACTTGTACATTTAAAGTAAGGTCCTGGGGAGTGAAAAAAGAGACTTTGGAACTCAAGTTCATAGTTGCTTGGAAGTGGAGTTGCAGATAGATCGTATAGTGAAGAAAGCATTTGGTATGCTTGTCTTTATTGATCAGTGTATTGATATATGAGTTGGGAGGTCATGTTGTAGCTGTACAGGACATTGGTTAAGCCACTTTTGGAATACTGCATGGAATTCTGGTCACCTTGCTATAGGAAGGATGTTTTCAAAGATTAAAGGGTTCAGAAAGGATTCACAAGATTCCCCCAGGGTTGGAGAATTTAAGCTGTAGGGAATAGACTGGGGCTTTTTCCTTGGAGCATCGGAGGCTGAGGGGTGACTTTATAGAGGTTTATAAAATTGTGAGTGACGTGGACAGGATGAATAGCTGAGGTCTTTTCCCTGAGGTGGAGAAGTCCACAACCAGAGGGCACAGTTTTAGGCTGAGAGGAGAAAGATTTAAAAGGGACCTAACTGGCAACTTTTCCACACAGAGGGTGGTGCATGTATGGAACAAGCTGCCAGAGGAAGTGGTGGAGATCAGTACAATAACAATGTTTAAAATGCATCTGGATGGGTATATCAATCAAAAACGTTTAGAAGGATATGAGCCAAATGCTGGCAAATGGGAATGGTTTATTTTAAGATATTTGGTCACCATAAACAAGTGGGACCAAAGGGTCTGTTTCCATGCTGTACACTTCTGTGACTCTAATTGCAAGCATGGACTGATTAAGCATGAATCATTTATGCCAATGATGGGTCAAACCATTAGCATTCTCTTCTTATGGTGTATAAATTGGTGTTCCTTTTTTAAATGTATATGTAATGAGTCCTGCGTAACTCCTTTTAGAAATACACACATATATAACTATTCTACTCAATGACTAGTACAGGCAAATGAGAGTAAAAGGAAAGCAGTCTCTTCAGGACAATGTCAGAATTGGTGAATATGCTGGGAACAAAAGTCACTTTGGGTACTTCAGTGCCAGATGGACTGAGAGGGATAGAGGATGGGCTGGTTGTGGGTGTGGCTTTGGGTAAACTGGCAATGGTATGCAAATTCAAAGTGACATTCTTTATAAGAAGATCTCAGCTTAAGATCAAAGAGGACACCATGGTTGCGAAATAACAGCCTGAGAGGGTAGTTGAGGAGGGGCAAAAGTTATCAAGATACAGTATATTTAGTTAGGGTTAAATAAGATATTTTTCATTTTCCTGAAGTTTAACTGGAGAACTTGCAGCTTAGCTAAGACTGATTTGCAGACAGTCAAACATCACAAGATACATTGGAGGGATCAAATGATATGACAAGAGTGATCAGGCTGGGTGGAGAGAATGTGTATATAAAAGCTGATCCATATACAAGAATAATGTTGCCAAGGAATAGCATGTTAGTGCGAAAAGAGGAATAAGTCAAAACCATGCCCTGAGGAACTCCGGGAGTGAATGTTTGAGGACTGAAGGCAAAGTCATTACCAATGGGCTCTTACAATGATCAGAGATGTTAAAATAAGACCAAACAAAAACAATTCTATCAATATGGTCTACAGAGAAGGGGCATTTGTGGAGGATACTGTGGTTAACCAATTCCAAACAATAAGAAAAAATAAGGCCATAAACCCACATTAAAAGGAAGACACTATTTGTGACTTTATCTAGAGTTATTTAGTGCAGTGGAAGGAATAGAAACATCTATGCAAATTCTTGCCAGTCAACTATGGACTGCAAGTCTCTGAGGCCAGGTTTTCCTTTAGTAATGTTGCCACTTTTGACATTTTATCAGCTTTTGAATTGATGATATCGTAACTACTGAAAATATCCTAAATCACTCCATCATCCTTTAAAGGATGGCCTATTGTATTTTATATCATTCATTATTCAAAACATAGCTAAATTATTATTTATTTTTGATCCTGAAAGATGATTAGCATCATGTATGTCATTTATCTTGAGTCAGTGGCAGAGTGCTGTTGAAATGATATTATCCTTTTCATCCCTTAAATTGAACAATTGACTTCTCATTTTCTGTGAAAGACAACTGTTTTATTGGCTTTTCACTTGCCTCTGTAATATTTTTATTTTTCTGTGATGTGATAGTTTCACGTTCATAACCTTTTAAGCACTTTTACTTATATCATTTGCCAACTCTGCATACTCAGGAATATTGAGGAGAAAGTGAGGTCTGCAGATGCTGGAGATCAGAGATGGAAATGTGTTGCTGGAAAAGCGCAGGAGGTCAGGCAGCATCCAGGGAACAGGAGAATCGACGTTTCGGGCATAAGCCCTACTCAGGAATATTGGTCAACCTATTTTTTGACATTGTTGTAACCATGCTTGTATTTTTGTTTTGTTGTTCGAGCTACCATTTCCCAACATTTACTGATACCAGTGTAAAAAGTCATCTTATATATATTGATGAAGTGGATCATTTCTATTCAGTAATGTAATCAATTTGAAATTCTGAATTGATTGGCTTTTAGGAAATAAGGATGCAATAGAAGAGATTATGGAGCCTCACCAATGCAGCGTAACCATATTTTAGCTTAAGAAATTTTCAAGTAGTAGCTGTTAATTAGAGTGAACAATCTGTAGATAGACCCATAATCTCAGAGTAATTTTTCAAATGTATCTTTGGGACATGGACATTGCTCACAAGTCAAACATTTACTGGTATTCCCCAAATACTCTTAGGGAAAGTCTGTGGGGAAAAAGCAGGTTTATTGTTTCAAGTCCAGTGACTCATTTTTTTTAAAATTGAATTTATTGTTACGTGTACTGAGGCACAGTGAAAAGCTTTGTCTTGCGAGCAATACAGGCAGGTCACAGAGTTAAGTAGCACAGGTTAGTAAATAATAGGCAACACTGGCAAAAACAAAAACACAGGTACAGGCGAATGTTAAGAGTTTATGAGTCCATCCAGTATTCTAACAGCAGGAGGGTAGAAACAATTTTGAAACCAGCTGCTGCCTGTGTTCAGGCTTCTGTACCTTCTCCCATATGGTAGAGATTGCAGAAAAACATTGCCAGGGTGGGATAATAGACAATAGACAATAAGCAATAGACAATAGGTGCAGGAGTAGGCCATTCTGCCCTTCGAGCCTGCACCACCATTCAATATGATCATGGCTGATCATCCTTAATCAGTATCCTGTTCCTGCCTTATCTCCATAACCCTTGAAAACCCTTGGATGGATCTTTGAGAATGCTGGCAGCCTTTCCTTGACAGCAGGCCTGGTAGATGGATTCTAAAGAAGGGACGTTGGCCTTTGTGATTGTCCGGGCCGAGTTCATCACTCTCTGTAACAGTCTCCAAACTTGAATGGTACAGTTGTCATACCAGATAGTGACACATCCAGACAGAATGTTCTTGATGGCGCACCTATAAAAGTTGCCAAGTGTATTCGCCGTCATGCCAAATTTCCTCAGCTGTCTGAGGAAGAGAAGCTGTTGGACCTTTGTAACCAATGCGTCCACATGAAGAGTCCAAGAAAGCTTGTTATGGATGACCACTCCCAGGAGCTTGACTCTCTCCACTTGCTCCACCTCTGTGCTGTTAATGTGAGGGGGCATGAATAACATCCTGCCGAAAGTCAATAATGAGTTCCTTGGTTTTATTGGGATTGATAGCTAGGTTGTTCTCAGTTCACCATTTTTTCAGGTCGTCCACCTCCCGTCTGTAGTCTGTTTCATCACCATCTGAGATTTGACCGACTATGTAGTAACATCAGCGAACTTGTAATTGGCATTAGTCTGGTATTTGGCACCGCAGTCATGGTATACAGTGAATACAGTAGGGGGCTGAGTATGCACCACTGGGGGGCTCCAGTGTTGAGTTTAGTGAGGATTAAATATTGTCCCCAATCTTCACTGATTGTGGCCTGTGGGTCAGGAAACTGAGGATCCAGTTGCAGAGAGTGGGGCTTAGTTCGAGACCACTAAACTTAGTAATCAGTCTCGCACTTATAATAGTGTTGAACGCAGAACTGTAGTCAATAATTGGGTTTTTACGTAACTGTTCTTGGTGTCAAGATGTTCTAGGGAGGAGTGAAAAGCAAATGATATGGCATCTGACATGGATCTGTTGGTCCAATAGGCAAATTGCAGTGAGTCAAGAGTAGTGGGGAGGCTGGAGTTGATTAATGCCATGACCAGCCTTTCAAAGCACTTCATGATAGTCCTATAATTTCTTGGTCACCATTACTGACACTAGCCTTTAAGTCTTATTTATTTAAGTAATTGAATTTAAATCTACTTTTATTATGGTTGGATTTGAACTCATTTCTCCAGATCATTAGTTGAGATCTCTTGGGTTACTAGTCCACTAATATCCCCACCATGTGTAGTTGGAATCATGTTGCAAAGTAATTGCAAAAAATTAGATTATTAAAGCGTTTAAAAACTATTCAATGTAGGACAGTAATGATTATGGTGCATATGTGTAAATCAATTCTTAGATTTGTAACATGTGTTCCATCTATTTCTGATAGCTAGAAAAATATAATGGCAATAAGAAACCACCCACATGATTCATTGCTATGCATGGATTAGGGCTCTAGTTCCAGAGCTCTGGCTCAAGATAGACCCCTTAACATAAACAAATGTCTGGGATTATTCAACCTGAATAAAGAGCTTTCAGAATTTGTTGCCCCATAATTCAGTTTATATTAAGGGACCTTTAGCAATGAGGGATTCCTTTGTATTCTGTGGTAGGCCTTTTGTGCAAGAGACAAAGAAGTTGGCTCTTGTTCCAACTGTCTAAATTTAGATGTATTGAATCTAATTGTGGGAATTTCCGAGGCATACAACTGATCTTTCAAGTAAATCCAGAAGATACATTTTAGATTTAGTAAAAATATTGAGGTTTTGATCTATTAATGACAGGTATAAGTATTCTAATCACTCTGCAAAGTATAGTTGTCAGTAAATAAGAATTTTATGAGCTTGTAACTTAGTTAACTGGTAGGTCTGCTGTTAGAAAGATTCAATGATAGACTTCTCACACTTAAAAAGGGTTTGTACCAGATTGCAGATTTACTTTGCCTTTGTTAACATTTTTAAACAACTTGATACCAATTGAAACCTGAAGAAAATTTTGGATATTATAAATTAAAACAAATTAAAGAAAATTTTCAACCAAGTGACTATTGTTGCTGAAATTGCTTTGCAGAAAAATAAAGTCTGTAGAGGTATTTAAGCTGATTGTGGCATATACTGCTACATTTGTTACATCTTTTTTACAGCATGAGTTTATACTTTCCATCTCACTTATGACTTGTAAAGTTGTGCACCAAGAAAGTGTAAAACTAAATGCACTGTTTTTACCTGTAACAACATATTGTAAACACAGACTATCGGGAGTATCTGACAAAGCAGTGCCAGATGAAAATGAATCTTCAGCTATAGTTACAAGTAAAGAGTTACTCTGTTCCTGGCTATTGTTGCACTGAATTGGATGGGAGTTGGATTACTCACTGATGTGTGACTGAAAAGCAGACAGGTACTTGAAGATGAAACAGTGTCTCGAATGCAGAGTTTTAAAACTAGATAACAAAGTTGTATTATATCCCTTGGAAACATGATCTATAGCCATGATCTTCATTAGTCTAACATCCTGTCCAACGCAGTAAACCAAGATTAAATGAAGCAGTTGGAAATCTTACAAGTTATTTCTGACTGTAGTCACAGTAGACCTGGCAGAAAAACTGCAAAACATTTACATTTTTTGGAAGAAGTAATTGAACAATCGCAAATAGGTTTCATCCCACTAGTTTATCTCAGTTCCACCTGTCAAAATACAGTGCAATGACTTTTTCCTTAAACTGTTCACAATTCATGAATTGCACTACAGACATAAATTCTAAATCTTTTGATATCAAGAACCACAGCACAAATGGAAGAGCTGAATTTAATTTAGCCAAAGACCACATTGCCATCTATATTGGCTGATAGCTGAACAGAGATAAGTGCAGTATGCAGTATTCATATTTATATAGCTTACTTGCCTATACAGTTTTTTCCAGTTGTCCTGTTGCAATATTACCATGCTGATTGGTTATCAGTGGATCTATGGAAAACCACAGCAGGTTAGGCAGCATCCGAAGAGCAGGAGAATCGACATTTTGTGCATAAACCCTTCATCTGGAAAGCAGCTTGTGGGCTGAAAGATAAATGGGAGGGAGGGTGGGGCTGGGGTGAAGGTAGCGGAGAATGCAATAAGTAGATGAGAGTGGTGGAGAAGGTGATAGGTCGGAGAGGAGGGTGGAGCGGATAGGTGGTAAAGACGATGGACAGGTGAAGAGGGTGGTGCCGAGTTGGAAGCTTGGGATAGGATAAGGTGGGGGGAGGGGAAATGAGGAAACTGGTGAAATCCACATTAATCCTGAGTGGTTGCAGGATTCTAAGGCAGAAGATGAGGCTTTCTTCCTCCAGGCATCCGGTGGTTAGGCTTTGGCGATGGAGGAGGCCCAGAACCTGCATGTCCTTGGTAGAGTGGGAGGGGAAGTTGAAGTGTTCAGCCACAGGGCAGTGGGGTTGGTTGGTGCGGGTGTCCCAGAGATGTTCTCTGAAATGATCCGCAAGTTCACATTCTGTCTCCACAATGTAGAGGACACCACATCGGATACGGTAGATAACATTTGTGGAGTTGCAGGTAAATTTCTGTCCTTGGATGCTGCCTGACCTGCTGTGCTTTTCCAGCAACACACTGTTGACTCTGATCTCCAGCATCTGCAGTGCTCACTTTCTCCCAGGAAGTCAAAAAGGAGAGACGTCAAGGAAAGTGGCAAGAAAAAAATAAAATAAAATAATACTATAACAAAAAAAATTCATAGAATTTAACAACGAATACTATTGCAATATTAGAGCACTTTTCAGCAACATGATGCAAAAAATCTTACAAATTGGTCAAGTTTCTAAATCACCATCTAAAAATGAAAAATACCGCAAATGAAAAATAGCAGTTTTTAAACATATACACATTAAAAACACTACTTGTGAATAAAACATACAGATATTATCCGGTCAAATACAACAACAATTATTGACATAGTGCCTTTAACATAGGAAAGACATTTCCTTTGCCATTATCCAATAAAAATAAATATAGACCTGTACAAGATATTAAGTCAAAAGACCAAACGCCTTGTGAAAGAGGTTGGTATCACTGATCAATTTAAAAGGATGAAACAGAAGTAGAGAAAAAGAGAGGTTTAGGGAGAAAATTCCAGAGCTTAGGTCTCAGGAATTGAAGGCATTGTTATCAAGAAAGCAGAAGTCAGAATAGGAAGACCACTGATATCTTGAAGGATTGTAGAGTTGAAAGAAGTTACAGATAGGACGTAACAAAGCCATGGAACTACTTGAAAATGAGAATGAAAATTTAAAAATCAATATTACTTAATGAGGAGTTAATGTTAGTCAGCAAGCACAGGACTTGGTGTATTGTCTAATATAGGCAACAGAGTTTATGGAGCATGAAAGCTAGAATACTGGCTAGGAGTGTATTGGAATTGTCAAGCCTAAAAACTAACAAATGCATGGATGTGTTTCCAGCATTGGAGGAGCAGTGATTGATGTTATGAAGATGCAAATAGGCAATATTAATGATGTCACAGATCCATATTGGGCAGCTCATCTCAGACTCAAACATAATGCTAATATTGCAAGCATTCTGATTTAGACTTGAGACTGTTATCAAGGAGATGGATGTCTTATAATACAGCAGCATCTGTATAAATTACATTTAAAATTTGAGCTAGTTCTAAAAAAAATTTGTTCTCAAAATTGGAAAGTATCTAACCAAGACTTCTCAAAGCTCTGAGTGAACAAAATACAATAAATTCTTGCCAAATAATATAATCCTGATCTTTGTGGCTTATTCAGTTACTTTGCGATATGACTCATGTCAATATCACTACTAAAATTACAGTCAAACAGATGTTTTTGTATTAACTGAAGTGACCTGAACCACGATTGACATAAAAGGGATAGTATTGTTTACATCTAACTTTATTAATAGATTACTAAATGTTTTGGTATTAAAAGTAAAAAGGAAAACAGATGTTGGGAATTAATTGGGTAATTGGATTAACATCAATTTAAGACAAAGCCATTCCAGAGAGGGGCTGTGCATTTTTTTTTATATAGATATTTTTATTAGAAATTTAACATTTTTACAAGTTTACAAAAATAAACAAAACTCTCAGATATAAACATTGATATACAATTAGCTCAAATATACAATAACCATAATTTGACAAAAATAGAAAAAAAAACAAAACAAAAAAAAACGAAAAGAAAAAAAAATCACAAACAAACAAAACTCAACTATCTACTAATCTAACCTACAACTAACCAGGGTGTATATTTAAGTCTCTTACATGCTCGGGATGTGTTAACATCAGATATGATAAAACCCGTATTCGTGTGGGATTCCTCCCCCGAGGGGCCGCGGACCAGCCAGGTCTGTAGTCTCAATTAAATAAAAGCCCTTGTTAGGATAGCCGAAATATCTGTATTTATGTAATTCAAAAAGGGCTGCCATATTTTATAAAATAATTCGGTCTTTCGGTGCACCATATTTGTAAGGAAGTCAAGGGGAATACATTCCATAATTAGTCTGTGCCAATTTGAAAGTCCAGGGGGGCCCTCCGCCACCCAGTTCATCAAAATATTTTTCCTTGCACAGAAAGAAAGAATAGAAAATAGTCTCTTCCCGTACGTGTCCAGGGAGGGAAAGTTCGAAAAGCCCAAGAGGAGAGATACGGGGTCCACTTTTATTTCCGTTCCTAAAATTTCTGTCAGGGTGCTTGCTACTTTAGTCCAATATCTACGGATCTTATGACAGGTCCATAAGCAATGTACAAGAGTGCCCACCTCTATTTTGCATTTAGGACACATTGGAGATGCTCCTGCCTTAAATTTTGCCAATCGAACCGGTGCTATATGGGCCCTATGAAGTATCTTCAGCTGGATAGCCTGGGTTCTGTTGCAAATAGTAATTCTTCTAGCATTTTCCCAGATATCATTCCACGTTTCTGTGGAGATTTCTAGTCCCAGATCCTGATCCCATGTTTTAAGCAGATTATCCATATCTCCCGATACTTCATCATGTAGCAAATGATAAATATTACTGACGGAAGATACCCCCACTGGTCGTAGGACACTACATTCTCTATCGGATTTATAAAGACTATCTAATAACGTAGTCTTCTTCTGTATAAAATCTCGAATTTGGAAGTATCGAAAGAGGTCTCCATTGGGTAGTCCGAATTTCTGACGCAGCTGTCCGAAAGACATCAGGACCCCATCCTTAAATAAATCCCCGAGACATGAGATACCCCTGGATCTCCAGAATTTAAAAGTGGCATCTGTTAACCCCGGTTTGAATCCCCATGCTCCCACTATCGGTGCATAGGGGGATGTTTTATGTGAATTACCCTCATTTTGCCGCATTATATTCCAAGCCTTGATTGTATTCAGTATTATAGGGTTTTTACAGTGATCTGTAATGATTTTCCTCTTGTCTGAGAATAAAAGGTTAATAAGTGGGTATTTTACTTGAGAAGCCTCGATGTCCAACCAGATTGATTGTGGATCAGACAAGACCCAATCAGCTATATAACTTAATAGGGAACTTAATTGATATTTCCTAAAATCTGGGAAGTCCAATCCACCCCTTGCCTGTGGAAGCTGTAGCTTCTTCAGCTTAATAAGGGGCCGCCTATGGTTCCAGATAAAGGAACTCAGCCAGCCGTATAATTTACATAAAGCTGTCCTCGGCAGCATCACCGGAAGCATTCTCATAGGATATAGGAGACGGGGCAGGATATTCATTTTGATTAATGCTATTCTACCCAACCAGGAAATTGGCAGGTCTCCCCATCGCTGGAGGTCCTGCCTTATCCTTTCCAATAAATACACAAAATTAGCCTTATACAACTGACCAAATACTGGGGTAATAAAAATGCCTAAATATAAGAAACCCTCCACGGACCAGCGAAAGGGAAAAAGGGAACCGTCCGCTAAGCGGGGTATCACAGCAAGGCCACCCATTGGCATTGCCTCCGATTTTGAAAAGTTAATTTTATAACCTGAGAATGCACTAAATGTATTAATAACTTGGATTAAGCGAGGTATGGACGTCAAAGGGTTACTGAGGAATAGAAGAACATCATCTGCATAAAGGGTAATTTTTTGTTTACCTGTACCAATCCTTGGTGCCACTATATTAGGATCAGCTCGTATAGCTTCTGCTAGTGGTTCAATTATTAGCGTGAATAACAATGGCGAGAGGGGACATCCCTGACGGCAGCCCCTACCCACACTGAAGCTATCCGAGCCTAATCCATTGGTAACCACAACTGCTTTGGGATCACTATACAATGTTGAGATCCATTTGGTAAACACCTGTCCAACACCAAACCTCTCCAATGTGTAAAACAAATATGACCATTCGACCCTATCAAATGCCTTTTCCGCGTCTAATGAAACCACTACTCCTGGTATCTTTCCCTGATGACAAGCTTGAATCATATTCAGAGCCCTTCTAACATTATTGGATGATCTACGGCCCTTAATAAACCCCGTCTGATCCTCCTTTATAATATGTGGCAGTATCCTTTCTAACCTCAGTGCTAACGTTTTAGAGAGGATTTTAAAATCTACATTTAGCAAGGATATTGGTCTGTATGATGTACAATCTTCTGGGTCTTTTCCTTTTTTAAGGATAAGAGAGATATTTGCCTCTTTCAACGAAGGCGGGAGACAGCCCTGACTATATGCATAGTTATACATATCCATAAGTGGACCAACCAGTATTTCTGTAAATTCTTTATAGAATTCAGCTTGAAAGCCATCTGGGCCCGGCGTCTTACCATTTTGAAGGTGCCTAATTGCATCAACTATTTCTTGGGGTGTAAGAGGAGCATTTAGGACCGATACTTGTTCCGGAGTTAGGTCTGGAAAAGTCAAATTTTTAAAAAATGACTGCATCCTCTTCGTCCTATCTTCACAATCCTGTGGTTTATATAACTCAGAATAGAATTTTCTAAAGGTCGCATTAATCTTTTTATGATCATGAGTCAAAATACCCGTACTTTCCTTGATAGACATAATAGTCTGAGGGGCCTTTTTTTTCTTTGCAAGAAATGCTAAGTATCTACCCGGTTTGTCGCCATATTCATATAACCTTTGCTTTGCAAATAATATTTCCCTCTTAGCCGTTTGAGTAAGTGTAGTATTTAGAGCTGTCCTAAGAGCTGTAATCCTTTGCAATTTAATAATAGAGGGTCTATCAGTGTATGCTGTTTCAGCCGCTTTTAAGCGGGCTTCAAGCAGACGCTGTTGTTCTCCCTTTAATTTCTTCTGGGTCGCTGAGTAGGAGATGATCAAGCCTCGCGTGTAAGCTTTGATGGTCTCCCACATCATTGACGGGTTGCTAGCTGTACCTGAATTAATTTCTAAAAAAGTTTTAAATTCTTGCGAGAAGTACTTTACAAATTTACTATCTTTCATTAAGAAGGGGTCCATACGCCAATGCCGAGGGGATGTCCCACTGTTCCTCGCCTTAGTTTTCATATATACAGCAGCGTGGTCAGAAATTGCTATATTACCTATTTTACAGGATGATATGGAATTTAAAAAAATTGAGGGGGCAAAAAACATATCAATTCTGGTGTGACATTTATGTGGATTAGAGTAGAAAGAAAAATCTCTACCCTGTGGATGAAGACATCTCCATACATCTACTAATCCTAATTCTTTGTTCAGATCCATCAATTGTCTAGATCTGGGAGATACTCCTGCAGTACTCTTGGGAATCCTGTCTATTTCCGGATCCATAATACAGTTAAAGTCTCCCCCTATAATTATATGACGGGCATCAAAAGCCATCAATTTTGAAAAGGCTTCCGTTATAAATTTAAAGGGGTGTGCCAGGGGGGCAGTACAAATTTAAAATCCCATATTCCTCTCCATTTATGAGAGCTTTAATCAAGATATATCGTCCAGATTCGTCTTTTATCTGCTTTAGGATTTTGAAAGGGAAATTCTTCCGAACAAGAATAACAACTCCCCTGCTTTTTGAGCTAAAAGAAGAAAAAAAGGCCTGATCAAATCCGCCCTGTCGTAATTTCAAGTGTTCTTTATCTGACAGGTGTGTCTCCTGTAGGAGAGCTATATCAACTCTTTCCTTCTTAAGATTTGATAATATTTTCTTCCTTTTAAGTGGCGAATTACTCCCCTTGACATTCCAGGTGCACCACTTAACCGATTGATCAACCATAATCCTCTGGGCCAATCCGAGACCCCTCGGGAGGGGGAACCCTATCCAGAACATCCCGAGCATGGAACATGTAAAATTTACAAAAATAAACCCTCTTTAATACACCCACAACAATACAGTAAAAAACTATTTCTAAATAAAAAAAATATGAAACGTATCTAAGTGGAGACTTTCCCCCTTGTTCCCAGGGGGCATCACTTCCTCTCCAAAAATCCCTCATATCCTCTCCCAACCGATGCCCCACCCTTGACCTAGGCACTCCTCAATCAAATGAGGAAAATTCAAATATAATACAAAGCTAGAGTTAACAGTGAGCACCCCACCCCCACCCCTACCAACACCTGGGTATATTTGGTAATGTTAATACCATATATAAACATATAACTATAAAATTACCAGTTCAACAAATAATAATTAAATATGATAATACAAAATAACGAAGGGAAAAACAACCCCGCTCCTAAAGACAGAGGTAAAATCGAATAAGGTAACCACCTCCCCCCACCAACATTAACCAAATCCCCCAGCTTATATATACATATATATACATACACACACATACACATATATATATATATATATACATATACATATATACACACACACACACATATACATACACCTCTCATATATACATAAAATAATAACAGAAAACAACTCCAAGGCGGGGGGGGGGAGATAATCAAATCCCTCTCCCCACCCCCCATAATAATATTAAGCAATAAGGTAAGAAAAAAAAAAGGGAGCAGATATAAACCAAAACGGGGGGGGGGAAAGGCAGACCAACATCCATTATGTCCTACAGTTTATCTAAGAGAGTCCAAGAATTCCTTAGCCTTTTCTGGTGATCCAAAGTTATATACAGATCCTTCATGGTTAAAGCGTAACATCGCTGGGTAGCGTAAGGAGTACTGTACATTTAAGTCCCTTAAACGCTTCTTCGCCTCGTCGAATGCCTTCCTCTTTCGAACCAGAGCCGGGGAAAAGTCCTGAAATAGCATGATCTTGGATCCTTTGTAGATCATAGCTTGGGGGTCTTTTCCGAGATTTCTAGAGGCTTCTAGGAGTATCTGCCTCTCCTTGTAGCTCTGCAGCCGGAACAGGACCGGGCGTGGGCGCTGGTTCGAGCCGGGCCCGCGTATTGCTACCCGGTAGGCCCATTCCACCCTTACCTGGCCTGATCCAGCTTGCAGATTTAAAAGTTGTGGCAGCCACTGCTCCAGGAATGCTGTAAGCTGGCCTTCCTCTTCCTGCTCGGGAAGGCCCACCGTGGGCGGCACGGTGGCACAGTGGTTAGCACTGTTGCCTCGCAGCGCCAGAGACCCGGGTTCAATTCCCGCCTCAGGCGACTGACTGTGTGGAGTTTGCACGTTCTCCTCGTGTCTGCGTGGGTTTCCTCCGGGTGCTCCGGTTTCCTCCCACAGTCCAAAGATGTGCAGGGCCAGGTGAATTGGCCATGCTAAATTGCCCGTAGTGTTAGGTAAGGGGTAAATGTAGGGGTAGGGGTATGGGTGGGTTTGCTTCGGCGGGTCGGTGTGGACTTGTTGGGCCGAAGGGCCTGTTTCCACACTGTAATGTAATCTAAACGAATATTTTTTCGACGACCTCGATTATCGAGGTCGTCAATATGATTTTCCAAGGTCCGGACTCGCTGCTCGAGAGTCCGGACCTGATCCACGGCCGATTGAGCGGTTGTCTCCGAGGTCGCGGCCTTTAGCTCCGCCCCTCCGACTCGGCGTTGAATTTCTTCAATTTCACGGTCGTGCTTCTTCAGCGCGGCCGACAACGACTCCCAACGGTTCCTGGATTCGACGATAAAGGCATCGATCTTCAAGTCAAGCTTGGAAAGCATTTCTCCAAGGCTTGTTACTGTTGGTAAGTCCCCCGGGGCGGCTGTGGACGCCTCTGCTGCAGCTGGAGAGTGTGGGGGAGGGGTTCCTGCTTGCTGAGAGCTGCGGGCTCCCTTCCCTTTAGTCATTTTAACTTAGGATAAAGTTGCTTAAATATAATATTGCACAACTAATTGAGTTACTAAACTGTTAAAAATGATTTATAAATGATTTGGTGAGCTTGGTAGGGGGTAGGTGACCCACTGTGCCCAGGTCTTGGGAGGAGCACTATAGACTCAGTCTTACTGGGTCGCCGCCATCTTGGATCCCCCGGGCTGTGCATATTTAAAAGGTGTAGTTGAGGAGGGCGTTCAGTCGCTGGTGTGCGTCCACACCCAGGTCGCGACGTTCCGCCTTCAGACCTTGCGGCGATACCTTTACATCGAGCCTCCTCCTAGGTGGTGCGCCCTGGCAACGTATTTTTTCCGCCAGTTGCGTAACCTCAACTACGACACACAGCTCCTGTTCGTCGACCGTGACGGTTTGGAGGTCGTCCTCAAGACGCTGCCTGTCTTTTACCAGGACCTGATCACTGTCTGGAACATGGTCGAATCGCGCCGCGCCTACCCTCCGGCTGGAGTAGCGGCTCTTGTCAGGGAGCCTTTGCTCAGGAATCCGCACCTTCGTACTCGCGGGTTCGAGTGGCTGTCGGAGGGGAGGGCCGTGGCGGCGAGGGTGACCAGGGTTGGGGACGTGCTGGGTGCCGGGGGCCTGGGCTGGACGCTGCCGCAGGACATAGCGAGCAGGGCAGCGGTAGACGTCCGGTACGTGGCCACCGCCATCCGACGCCTTAAAACGGCGGTGCTCGGACCCGACGTAGTGCACCAGTTGGAGGACGCTCAGGTGTGCGGTGGGATCCCGTCCGCGCTCACCCCAGCCCGGACGGAATTTCACATTGGCCCCAAGGTCCCGTACTTCCCGCGGGAGCCTGTGCCCCACAACCTGCGCCGCCTCCGAAATTTTAATTTTGTTCCCTTCCAGGGGGTAAAAAGGAGGGCCTTATATAGACTGCTGCTGCACACCGTCCACCTCTTCTCCCTCATCCACCGTCCGGACACGCCTTGGCGTGCCCATTTGCGACCGGGCGGTGGGGATCCCCAGTGGAGGGCTCTCTACGCGGGAGTCCTCCCCCTTTCTCTCGGGGATCTGGGGTGGAGGGTGCTGCATGCAGCAGTTCCCTGTAACCGCAGATTGCGGTGGTTCACGGACTCCCAGCCCAACTGCTTGTTCTGTGGCGCTGTGGAGTCTGTGGACCACGTGTATATTGGGTGTGGGCGTTTGCACTCCCTTTTTGATTTTCTGAAAAACCTCCTCCTCTGCTTTTGGTTGCACTTCAGTCCCACACTCCTGATCTTCGGGCACCCGGTACGGAGGAGGGAGGGCAGGTCTGAGGATCTCCTCGTGGGTCTGCTCCTGGGCCCGGCCAAGCTGGCCATCAACAGGTCAAGGCAGCGGGCCGTGGAGGGGGTCGTTAGGGCCGACTGCCTGCCCCTCTTCTGCGGTTATGTTAGAGCTCGGGTGTCCTTGGAGAAGGAGCACGCGGTGTCCACCAACACCCTGGAGTTGTTCAGGGAGAGGTGGGCGCCGCAGGGAGTGGAGTGCATCCTTTCTCCCTCCAACTCTATTTTGATTTAGTCCCTACCCTCCCCTTCACTGTTTTGATCACACAGCACTGCCCTTTGATGTGAAGGGCAGTGTTTGTCACTGGCCACCCTGGTGTTTTCCTATCTTCCTGGTGGTGGAATTTGAATAAAGATTCGTGCACTTTGTGTCTTTCACTGTGTCTCACACCTGCACACACAAAAAAAAACAAAAAATTAAAAGGTGTAGTACATTCTGCATGGAAAAATAAAGAAGTTGTTACAAAGCATATTGGTCTCTGTGTTTCATTCAGAAATAGGCTTAGGTCACCCTTAACAATAGTAGCAGAGGGTGGTTGCCTAAAAGTGAAGGGATGAGACTAACATTTACTTTCAGATAGAAAGTTTAGAGTCATTTTTTAAGAAGATGGTGTTAGGTGAGTCTTTGAAGAATGAAGACTGAAAGCAGGTATAAGGTGTCAAGATATTTTTTCCCTGCCATTATGCGAAGCAGATTCTTATGACCAATGGGAAAATAATTCAATAAATGGACACGTGTTATATCTCTATCAAAGGAAAAATAAAGAATAACCTTGTCATAGAATCATAGTCATAGAGTCCCAGAGCACCAAAAAAAGCCCTTTGTCCCAAACTGGTCCAGGCTGACCAAAGTGTCCATTCAAACTAACTTCATTTCCCTGCACTTGGCCCATATCCTTCTCATCCTTTCCTATCCATGTATTTGTCCAAATATCTTTTGAATGTCATTAATATACACACCTCAACCACTTCTGCTGGCAGCTCATTCCATATGCGTACCACTCTCTGTGTAAAAAAGTTGTCTCTCAGATTCCCTTTTATTCTTTCCCCTCTAACCTTAAATTGATGCCCTCTAGTCCTCCATTCCCCAACCCTAGGAAGAAAACTGAGTGCATTCACCTTATCCATGCCTCTCCTGATTATATACACCTCTAGAAGGTCACCCTCAGTCTCCTACACTCTAAAGAAAAAGTCCTAGCTTGTCTAACCTCTCCCTCTAACTCAGATTGGCCCAGCACCGACCCCTGAGGCACTTCAGTCATAGACCTCCAATCCAACAAGTATCCTTCCACTATTACCCTCTGCTTCCTACAATCAAGCCAATTTTGTATCCAATTTGCTAGCTCCCCCTGGATTTCATGTGATCTAACCTTCCAGAGTGACCTACTATGTGGAACCTTATCAAAGGCCTTACTGAAATGCATATAGACTACGTTTACCACCCTTCCCTTGTCAACTTTCCTGGTCACTTCATCAAAGAACTCTAACAGATTTGTTAGGCACATCACTTTTGCTTCCTGCCAGAAAGCAGGTTCAACTGCAGAATATTCTCCTAGCTAGAAGCTGAGCAGCTGGTTAGTGAAGAAAGTTTGGTGTTAGTGTTAAATTTTTTGAATAAAATTTATGTGAAAAACGACTTATCAAAGGCCTATGAGACTTGGACAGAAATTGAGAAATGCAGAAAATAGGATGATATTTTTATGGAAGAGTATAATTACTATATAGTTTTAATATGCTTTGGGATATATATAGATTGAATCAGGAAAGGCCACAGAAAATGCAAATTAAGGACAAAACATTATGAAGAAGGAAGTGAAATGTGGAAAGCCAAGAGATATAGTTTAAGCTTAGGTGGTGAGCCCAGTGTTGAGCTTAAATCAAGGAAATGAATAATAATGCCTGAAAGGAAGTCTGGGAGCAGAAAGTGTGAGTCATGTAGCAATGGTCCAGAATGATCATGAGGATCTAGCAGAGTGTGTAGTTTAACATGAACCTGGATCACAGAGCAGGTGAAGAGCACAAGAAGTAAGAGTTCTCATAAAGGAGAAATTTTAATGGACACCAACAAGTTTGATGTAAATTTGAGGAAGGAAGTGAAACAAAATAAGAGCATCTTGGTACTGGAAAGAGTATGGGGTATACATGGAAATGCCAGATATAGTCCAACCAACATTGTCCCATAGGTGATGCATATGTACAAAGTATTTCCTAATGGTATACATAAGGCTAAGGCCAGTCTTGTTACTCAGGGATTTGAGGTACAACTGGGTGACCAGGAAGCTCTTTCATGGAGCATTGGAACTCATTGAAGCTCTTTAGTGTTTCATTTTTTCAGCAGTCTATTTGAGAATTTAGAATAGTGGGAATGGAGGTTAGAGTAGTAGGCCTCCTGCAGTATGTGTGAGGTAAGGGTCACCCTTAGTGTCCCTGCTGACTTCATTTGTGGGAATTGTACCCAATTCCAGCTCCTCGAGGATCGTGTTAGGGAACTGGAGCTGGAATTGGTTGAACTTCAGATCATTTGGGAGGTGGAGGAGGTTATTGAGAGGAGTTACAGGGAGGTAGTTACTCCACAGTCATGTGAAGAAGGTAGATGGGTTACCATCAGGAATAGGAAAGGGAACCAGCAGGCAGTGCAAGGATCTCCTGTGGTGGTTCCCCTCAGCAACAAGTATACCATTTTGGACAACTTACCAGGGATGAGTAATGGGGCACAGGTCTCTGGCACTGAGTCTGTCCCTTTTGCTCAGAAGGGAAGGGGGAAGAGGAGCACAGCTTTAGTCATTGGGGACTCCATAGATAGGGGGACAGATAGGAGGTTTTGTGGGAACGAGAGAGACTCACAATTGGGGTGTTGCCTCCTAGGTGCCAGGGTTCATTATGTCGCTGATCGTGTTTTTGGGATCTTTGAGGGGAAGGGGGAGCACCCCCAAGTCGTGATCCACATAGGCATCAATAACATAGGTAGGAAGAAAGGTAGGGATCTAAGGCAGAAATTCAGGGAGCTAGGGTGGAAGCTTAGAGCTAGAACAAACAGAGTTGTTATCTCTGGTTTGCTACCTGTCCCACATGCTAGTTAAGCAACGAACAGGGAGAGCATGTAGCTGAACATGTGGCTGCAGGAATGAGGGAGGGTTTTGGATTCTTGGATAATTGCAGCTCTTTCTGGGGAAGGTAGGACCTCTACAAATAGGTTGGTCTTCACCTGAATCAGAGGGGTACCAATATCCTGGGGGTGATGTTTCATAATGCTCTTTGTGGGAGGTGGGGGGGAGGTTTAAACTAATGCAGCAGGGAGATGGGAACCTGAATTGTAGTACAGGAGGTTGAGGGTAGTGAGGTCAAGGATAGTTTTACAAGGTCGCGAGAGGACACCGGCAATCAAGATGTTGGTTTGAAACATGTGTACTTCAATGCCAGGAGCATCCAGAAGAAGGTGGGTGAACTTACAGCATGGGTTGGTACCTGGGGTTTCAATGTTGTGGCCATTTCTGCCATGGCTAGCAGAGGCACAGGAATGGTTGTTGCAGCTTCCGGGATTTAGATGTTTCAGCAAGAACAGAGATGATGGTAAAAGGCAGGGGGTGGCATTGTTAATCAAGGGTAGTATTACAGCAGCTGAGAGAACATTTGAGGACCCATCCACTGAGATAGTTTGTCTGAGGTTAGAAACAGGAAATAAAAGGTCACCCTGTTGGGAGTTTTCTATAGGCCTCCGAATTGTACCAGGGATGTAGAGGAAAGGATAGCAAATATGATTCTTAATAGGGTCAAGAGTAACAGGGTAGATGTTATGGGGGATTTTAAATTCCCAAATATTGACTGGGAATATTATAGTTCAAGTAGTTTAGATGGGTCAGTTTTTGTTCAATGTGTGCAGGAGGGTTTTCTGACATAGTATGTAGACAAGCCAATGAGGGTAGATGCCATATTAGAATTGGTACTGGGGAATGAACCTGATCAGGTGTTAGATTTGGAGGTAAGTGAGCACTTTGACGAAAGTGACCAAATTTGAGTTATATTTACAAAGCAGGGACAGTAATACACCACAGGGAAAGAGGTATAACTGGGGGAATGGCAATTATGATGCGATTAGGCAAGATTTAGAATGTATAGGATGGGGAAGGAAACTGCCAGGGATGGACACTCTTGAAATGTGGAGCTTATTCAATGAACTGCAGGTCCTTGATAAGTATATACCTATCAGGCAGGGAGGTAGTTGTTGAGAAAGGGAGCCATGGTTTACTAAAGAAGTTGAAGCTCTTGTCAAGAGGAAGAAGAAGGCTTATGTGAGGATGAGGAGTGAAGGCTCAGTTAACGGGCTTGAGAGATACAAGTTAGCCAGAAGAGATCTAGAGAGAGGGCTAAGAAGAGGCAGGAGGGGACTTGAGAAGTTGTTGGTGGATAGGATCAAGGAAAACCCTAAGGCCTTCTATAGATATATCAGGAATAAAATAATGACTAGAGTAAGATTCGGGCCAATCAAAGAGAGTGGAATCTGAGGACATATCGGAAGCATTTAATGAATACTTTCCGTCAGTATTCACATCGGAAAAGGGCAATGTTTGTGAGAATATGGAGATACAGGCTACAAGATTAGATGGGATTGAGGTTGACAAAGAGGAGGTTTTAGCAATTTTGGAAGATCTGAAAATAGATGAGACCCCTTGGCTGGTTGGGATTTATCTTCAAATTCTCTGGGAGGCCAGGGAGGAGATTGCAGAGCATTTGGGTTGGATCTTTATGTCATCGCTGTTAACAGGAGTCGTGCCAGAAGACTAGAGGATAGCAAATGTTGTTCCCTTGTTTAAAAAGAGGATTTGGGACAGCCCTGGTAATTGTACGCCAGTGAGCCTTACTTCGGTTGTGGGTAAGGTGTCAGAAAAGGTTATAAGAGATAGGATTTATAATCATCTGGAAAGAAATAATTTGATTAGGGTAAGTCAACATGGTTTTGTAAAGGGTAAGCCTCACTAACCTTGTTGAGTTCTTTGAGAAGGTGACAAAACAGGTGGATGATGGTAAAGTGGTTGACATGGTGTATATGGACTTCAGTAAGGTGTTCGATAAGGTTCCACATGGTGGGCTATTGCACAAAATAGAGAGTTTCGGAAATGAAGGTGTTTAAGGTGATTGGATCAGAAATTGGCTAGCTAAAAGAAGACAGAGGGCGGTTATTGTTGGGAAATGTTCATCCTGGAGCTCAATTACCAGTGGTGTGCCGCAAGGATCTGACTTGGAACCACTGCTGTTTGTCATTTTTATAAATGATCTGGATGTGAGCGTAGATGGATGGGTTAGTAAATTTGCCGATGACACTAAGATAGGCAGAGTTGTGGATAGTGCTGAAGGATGTAGTGCGGTGCAGAGGGACATTGGTAAGATGCAGAGCTGAGCTGAGAAGTGGCAAATGGAGTTTAATGCAGAAAAGTGTGAGGTCATTCACTTCAGAAGAAGTAAAATGAATGCGGAGTATTGGGCTAATGGTAAAATTCTTGGCAGTGTAGATGAGCAGAGAGATCTTGGTGTCCTGGTGCCTAAATCCCTGAAAGTTGCCACCCAGGTTGATAGGGTTGTTAAGAAGGCATATGGTGTGTTGGCATTTATTGGTAAGGATATTGGGTTTCAGAGCCACAAGGTCATGTTTCCGCTGTACAAGACACTGGTAAGGCTGCATCTGGAGTATTGCGTGTAGTTCTGGTGACCGCGTTATCAGAAGGATATGGAAGCTTTGGAAAGGGTTGAGAGGAGATTTACTAGGATGTTGCCTGGTATGGAAGGGAGGTCTTACGAGGAAAGGCTGAGGGAACTGAGGCTGTTTTCATTGGAGAGAAGAAGGCGTATAAGATAATCAAAGGGTTGGATAGCATGGACAGTGAGAACCTTTTTCCACAGATTGTGAAGGCTAACATGAGGAGATATAGCTTTAAATTGAGGGGTGATAGATTTAGGACAGATATTAGGGGTCGTTTCTTCACTCAGAAAGTAGTAGGGGCGTGAAACAGCCTGCCTGCTGCAGCAGTAGATTTGCCAATGTTAAGGGCATTTAAATGGGCATTGGACATAAAAAGGGATAATAATGGAACAGTGTAGGTTAGATTATTTACACAGGTCAGCGCAACATTGAGGGCCAAAGGCCTATACTGCGCTATGTTCTATGTTCTATGAAGTGAGTGGAGACTTCTGAGCAACAGAGAAGTCAATTTGAGGGTTCCCTCAGCACCTTTAGTAACACACCAGTGGGAATGTCAATCAACTGATGTCAAAGTAGCATTTTTACATGGGAAACAATTTAATTAGAAGCATTTTAAGTCTTCCAAAAGAATTTGGAGATATAGAAGGGAAATTATGGAGGTTAATTGAGCATGCTTCTGGATTAAATTTTACATCAGATTACAGATTACATTACAGATTACATTACAGTGTGGAAACAGGCCCTTCGGCCCAACAAGTCCACACCGACCCGCCGAAGCGAACCCACCCATACCCCTACATTTACCCCTTACCTAACACTACGGGTAATTTAGTATGGCCAATTCACCTGACCCTGCACATCTTTGGACTGTGGGAGGAAACCGGAGCACCCGGAGGAAACCCACGCAGACACGGGGAGAACGTGCAAACTCCACACAGTCAGTCGTCTGAGGCGGGAAGTGATGCTTATCAGTTACGTTTGTCCCATTAAAAATTGATCATGTTCAGATAAATGCAGATCCAGCAATGTTTTATTGAATCTGTAAAGAGAAGGTAGAAGGTATTTTCTGAATGCATGTAGATGATTTCCTATGGGAAGGTTCTAAGAATTTGTAAAACTAATGATAGGTAAAATTAAAAAGGAATTCAAAATTGAAAGTCAGGCTTTGAAAGTTTTAAATATGTAAGATTGGATATTAATCAGACTGAGTTGGGAATCAATAGTCTTGCGGACAGATTAATAGTTTCCTGATAAATCAAGCTAGATGCACATCAAAAAAAGGTTCCACAACCAAAAAAGAATTAGATAACTTTTGGCTATGTGATCAAACTAGACCAGATACATGCTATGATGTATTTAAACTAAGCACCATGAGGAAATAGTGGAGAGACTGGTGCTGGAAAAGCACAGCAGGTCAGGCAGCATCAGGCCTGATGAAGGGCTCTTGCTCAAAACGTCGAGCACCACATTCTCGACTCTGATCTCCAACACCTGCAGTCCTCACTTTCTCCTCCCAGGAGAAAATATGCCATTATTCAAGAACTGCTTCAACATTGCAATAAGACAATGAAGAAATAAAGTTTAGACCAGTGCCCATTCAGATTTCCAGCCCTGCATGATGTAGAAGGAAGGAAATTAGTCATTTTTAGTGATGCTCACTTGCTAAACTTCCCAATATTATCAAGTACAGCAAGATTCATTATATTATAATATAATGGGAATATAATATTATGGGATATAATATAATATGGGATATTATAATATAATATTATGGGAAAAATTATAAACATTGTCTGTTAGCCAGGTGTAAAGCCATATCTTTTAATATTACTTTTTTTTTATCATTCCTGGGATGACGACATTATTGCCAAGGCCAACATTTATTGTCCATCCCTAATTGCAACAGGGTCGTGAAGAGCCAACCATATTGCTATAGGTCTGGAATCACATGTTGGCCAGACTGTTCCCTTTCCTAACAGACATTAGTGAATAAGGTGTTTTTTTCTGACAATTAACCATGGTTTCAAATTTGTCATTAGACTCTTCGTTCAGATTTTTATTGAAATAAATATCTCCACATGCTATAGTGTTTTTGATTGTGGACTGAAATACGGAAAGGATTTTTTAAAAAACCATGGACTGTAGAAGGGATTGCTGCACTTTTTAAAAGCAGAATACCAGCACTTATTGGAAGTGCTATTTGCACTGTTGTTTGTTCAACCAATGGGGAAGTTTAGTTACATACAAACTGGCACCAAAGGGTGTTACAAAATGAGATTCAGCAGTAACAACTAACTAATTGGTCTTTGGAATAATGATCAATGACAAAGGCCCACACCCTGCCAACAACTATAAGATTAGCTCCCAGGTAGCTAAGCAGCTTGTGGCTGTGAAACAAAATAGCTAGAAGCTTTCGGACCTCTAAAAGGGAACTGTGTGTTCTTTTCTCTGCAGTAAAAAACATCTAAAGCATGAAGAAAGCCAATTTATTTTCCCTTACCAGATGTTGTAAGCTGTTGCTTTTAACTAATAAGTCGAAGACTTTAAGCTGTGCATTAATTGCTGTGTGCCTCTTGCAAGCAGAAAAAATCAAGAAGTAACAAGTTCTCGCAAACCAAAAGGGCTAGTAAACGACTTCCCAGTTTTTTTTCCATTTATCCATGTGTTTTTGTCTGCTATAAGTGTTTTCAGGGAAAGTTTATAAAGAAGTTAACATTCTTATCAGTAGAGTTATAAGTAGATGGTCCATAATTACTGAGCTGTAGCTGGAATTTATTTGTTTGTAATAAGTGGTAATTCATGTCAAGTACAGAAACTTGGTCCATGCTTCCTGTCAACCTGGGTCTGAAAGGCAAGTGAATTTGGGAATTTTGATTACTTTTACAAAATATTTAGCTTTTGTGATGACTCTGGGAATAGCAGAATTTGATTTCCAGCTCATTATTCCAGTGAGGCACAACATTAGGCCTAACCATCTTTAATTGCTTCACCAATCACTTTCCCTTCATCATAAGGTCAGGGATGGGAATGTTCATTGTGCAATCATCAATGTTCAGTACCATTTGTGACATTTTATGAACTGAAGCAGTCCATGCCTATTGGCAGCTGAACCCATCAATTTTCAGTTCAATATCTGGCAAACAATGACTATCTCCAATAAGAGTGAATCGAGCCATCTCCCCTTACCATCATTAAATCTTCTTCCCTGCTGACCAGTAAAGGAGGCCATGCCACCAGACATGGACCCAGATAGCACCCTGGGTCAGTGCTGTTTCATGAACAAAAAGAAACATCCAGCAATGAAGGAAGAAAGTCAATGATCATTGCATCTTGCAAGCGTAAGTGTCACCATCCTCTCTGTCTGATACCTCACACTTACTCTAACTCCACCACTGCACAATAAGATCAACAAGGCTAATGGATTATAACTCAATGTTACATGTAGCATCTCCACTCAATGGCTCTGACCCACCTCTTCCTCACAAACCACTAACCCCATCTGACTTCCGCACTTCCTACTAACTCACTGGAGACACCTCACCCACTCTTCTCCTCCTGCACCATCACCACTCATTTACAATTCTTCCATCTGGTTTCACTTCACTCAATCACTTTTTTTTGTCTCATTGCAGTAGAAAATGTCTCATAAGCCTGTAGAGAAGTCCAAGATGGCAGTTTGGCTAATACAGTATAAAGATCCTCACTCACTATAAGAAGAGAATCCCCAAGCTGACTGAAGAGGCTCAAAGCAGTTCATGTGAGATCTTAGAGTCATAGAGTCATAGAGTCATAGAGATGTACAGTATGGAAACAGGCCCTTCCAACTCATCCATGCTGACCAAATATCCTAAATTAATCTAGTCCCATTTGCCATAGCTTGGCCCATATCCCTCTAAACCCTTCTTATTCATATACCCATCAAGATGCCTTATAAATGTTATTCCAACCTCCACCACTTCCTCTGGCAGCTTATTCCATATTTAATTTCAGCCTTTGGATGAAAATGTTACCTATTAGGTCCTTTTAAATCTTTCCCTTTTCACCCTAAACCTATGCCCTCTAGTTCTGGACTCCCCAATCCAAGGAAAAGACCTTATCTATTTACCATATCCATGCCCCTCATGATTTTATAAACCTCTACAAGGTCACCCCTCAGCCTCCGACACTCCAGGGAAAATAGCCCTAGCCTATTCAGCCTCTCACTATAGCTTAAATCTTCCAACCCTAACAATGTCCTTGCGAATCTTTTCTGAACCCTGACATTTCATTGTTGAGGCAACCTAGTAAACTTAATTTCATTTTGCTGGTCTCCCATGACAACTACAATTGCACAACTAATAACACCCCAGTCTTATGTCACCACCAGCAGCACCCATATAGTGGCCACCCCATAGAGCTCCTCTCACCATCATCTCCTCCTCCAGCTCGGAGGAAGAAGACACAGATCCCTCAGAGGATACACAGGAAGGGTCTTCACCTGTACTCTTCATCAGAACAGAGACTTTCACCTTAATGGTTTCTCTTTCTAAATTCAATTCAAAGGAAAATCTCAAGACGATGTCACTGATATGTGGCTACAGCTCATTGATGAAGAAATGTCCCAGGTCTCCAGTACTCAGAGCACTAACAGAGGCCAGGCACCTGGGCAGCACAGTGACTCTGTGGTTTGCACCGCTGCCTCACAGCACCAGGGGCCCAGGTCCGATTCCAGCCTTGGGTGACTGTCTGTGTGGACTTTGCAGATTCTTCCTGTATCTGCATGGGTTTCCTTTGGGTGCTCTGGTTTCCTCCCACAGTGCAAAGATGTACAGGTTAGGTGAATTGACCATGCTAAATTGTCCATAGTCCAGGGTTGTGTGGGCTAGCCATGATAAATGTGGGGTTATCAGGATAGGGTGGGATGCATTTTAGGGGGTTGGTCCAGACTCAATGGGCCAAATGGCCTCTATTTGCACTGTGGTGGTCTATATCTGCTTAGGCCCAGACAATATCTCATGGTATTGGCCATTATTAAATTCATACAAAAGCACAACCAGACACAGGAACAACAGGCAGGTTTGTCAGACATACTTTGTAAATTGGATTGAAGTTTGAAAGAATCCACCAACATTACCAATAGTAATACATGCATGCCTCTGTCTCTGTGGACAGGTTGTTGGCTGTCATAGATGCACAGGTACAGTAGAACACTCAGTGGCAGTCAGATATGCACACAGATCCATAACTTTAGCTATTATTGCTCATCATCAGAGACAAGGGACCTCATCTTCACTCATTGTGCCTCTTCTTCACAATAAGACAGGCACACAAGCCCCAGAGATTTCCTCTTGAGACAGTCATGGATGCCAGGCTATAATGCCTCTACCCTGCCTAAGATTTGCAAACCTGTTGAAGTTTCAACCAACACAGGTAAGCCTGCAGCTGGATAAGACACTCTCAGCATGTCTGGATCTCAACCCACAAACGCCCTTGGTATCATCCATCCAAATAGTCTAGACCACGTTTCCCTCTGCCCAGCCTCAGATATTGGGAGTATACCTCGACGTGGTGAGAGTCAATGGAAATAAAATACTGCGAGTATGGTAGTATGGGTGACACATCATTGTAAGCACCCTTTAATATCTGGAAATATATATGCATTAGCATTTGATTGACTGCCATTTTAGCAGTAAAACCTGGTTAAGTGGCCATCAGTCTTTGTACATCCTAAAGATGTTAGGAGTTATATTGGTGATGCATTGCTTATATGTAAGATAAGGGAATCTTCAATCCTTACATCCATGAGTTCAGTAAAGATAGCATTTTGTTGTGGGAATGATCAAGGTTAAAAGTAATGTGATGACCTTGTAATTAGGCTTTGCCTACCTTCATGTCCCACACATTTGGCCACTTTGTGTATGTGAGTACATGGTAATTCATGAGTGAACAGTTCTTTAGTAACAAAGTTTTATTCTATCTAAAGTTCCTCAACTGAGGATTCCTGACTACCATAGTTGACAGGGCTGTTAGCTGTGTCAAACTCATCTCCCACTCTTTTGCCCTCACCCCTTCTCTTCCTTCCCATAACAACAACTGGGTCCTCCTGGTCCTCATTTACCACATCATCATCCTCTATATCAAAAGCATCATAAGCCACCAATAAGCCAGGCTATTCAAGCCTCCAGTCATATCTTCCAGGTGAAGGAGCGATTTACCTGCATTTCACTTAGTCTAGTCTCCTCTGTTTGGTGTTGGGGAGACAACATGTAGACTGGGTGACCACTTTACAGAACACCTACACTCTGTCCCAGTTTCAGTTGGCTGCCATTTCACTACACCACCACGTTCCCACAGTAATACTTCCCAAATGTGTGGGACATGAAGGTAGGCAAAGCCCAATTACAAGGTCATCACATTACTTTTAGCCTTGATCATTCCCACAACAAAATGCTATCTTTACTGAACTCATGGATGTAAGGATTGAAGATTCCCTTATCTTACATATAAGCCACAGATCTGCTGTAGTGTTTCAGCAAAGGTCAGCGGAAGCTTGAAGGACAGCATCTCATTTTCCACTTGGTGACCCTACAACCTTTAAAAGTCAACACTGAGTTCAAACACTTTAGCGCCCAATTCCAACCTTCCATGATGAGTACCCACCTCCACATCCTGGTCCTTTCATGGCTTTTAGCACAGCCAACCTGTTCTCACCCACTCTCAGGCTTTACTTCACATGACATGGGTTACGCGCAGCTGAACCTGCACATTCTCACCTACTTTCAGCTCTCATTATCATTTATTCAGCTTCTCTTCTGTCCTGGCCTACTATCAATAATTACCTCATGTGTCTACCCCTTTCATATCTCTGTTTCTCTCTGAGTTCCTTCTTCACCTATTGGTCACCTCTCCCCCCCCACCACCCCAGACTTCATCTTCAGCATAAACATAATTTTTCCCAAGCTTCTATCAGTTCTGATGAAGTCACTGGATTCAAAACATTAACTCTGCTTTCTTCCAACAGATGTTTCCACATCTGTTGAGTTTCACCAGCAATTTTTGGTTTTGTTTCAGATCCCTGGCATCCACAGTTCTTTGTTTTAATTTCATTCTATCTGTATGGTTAATAAGGGAGCACACACTCATTCAAAGAAAATGGTGAAAACCCATTACCTAAAGAGGAGTGGGAGTAGCATTGTTAATTGGAGAGTGCATCACAGCTGCAGAAACAGAGGTTGTTGAGGATGGTTTGTCTTCTGAGTCAGTATGGTTGGAAGTCAGTAACAGGAAAGGAGCAGTCACCTTTGTTGGATGTTTTCTATAGACCCCCCAATAGCAGCAGAGAGATGGAAGAACAGGTCGGACAGCAGATCTTGGAAAGGTGCAGATGTAACAGAGATGTTGTTATGGGTGACTTCAATGTCCCCAATATTGATTGGAGCCACCTTGGTGGCACAGTGGTTCAGTGGTTAGCACTGCTACCTCAGAGCATCAGGGACCTGAGTTTGATTCCAGCCTCAGGCAACTGTCTGTGTGGAGTTTGCATGTTCTACCCATGTCTGCGTAGGTTTCCTCCAGGTGCTCCGGTTTCCTTCCACAGTCCAAAGGTGTGCAGGTTAGATGAATTGGTCATGCTAATTTGCCCATAGTGTTCAGGGATGTATAAGTTAGGTTCATTGGTCTGGAGTAAATATATGATAGGGGAATCTGTCTGGATGGATTACTCTTCAGAGAGCCAGTGTGGACTTGTTGGGCCGAAGGGCCTCTTTCCACACAGTTGGGATTAATTATATTTATATATGTAGTGCAGATAGTCTGGATGGAGCAGATTTTGTCAAGTGTGTCCAGGAAGGAGTCCAGGCTCAACATGTAGTTAGGCTGCCCTATCGGAGGGCTTATTGGATTTGGTACTAGGTAACAAGCCAGGCAAGGTGTCAGATCTCTCGGTGGGAGAGCATTTTGGTGACAGTGACCACAATTACCTCATTTGCCATTGCTATGGAGAGAGATAGGAACAGACTATTTAATTGAGAGAGGGGAAATTATACTGCTATTTGACAAGAGTTGTGGAGTATAAAGTGGGAACAATTGTTCTAAAGGGAAATACACAACAGAAATGTAGAGGCTGCTTTAGGAGCATTTGTTGTGAGTGTTGGATAACTTTTTCCCACTGAGACAGGCAAGGAATGGTAAGGTGAAAGCCTTGGATGACAAGAGGAGCTTCTCGTCAAGAGGAAGGACAAAGCTCACTTGAGGAAACAAGGTTCTTGCACAGCTTTAGAGGATTACAGAGTAGTTAGGAAAGAACTCAAAAATGGACTGAGGAGAGCTAGGAGGGAGCACAAGAAAGCCTTGGCGGGAAGGATTAATGAAAACCCAAAGTTGTTCCACACTTAAATGAAGAATAAGAGAATGATCAGAGAGAGGGTCGGGCCGATCAGGAATAGTGAAGGGAACTTGTGTCTGGGGTCTGAAGAAGTAGGGGAGGCCCTAAATGAGTTGTTTGCTTCAGTATTCATGAAAGAGAGACCTTGTTGATAGTGAGAATGTCGTGGGCCAGGTTAATAGGCTTGCACAGATTGATATTTAAAAAGTGGATGAGCTGAAAATTCTGGGAAGCATCAAGATAGATAAGTCCTCAGAGCTGGACTAGATATATCTAAGGTTACTATGGGAAGCAAGGAATGAGATTGCTGCACTTCTGATTGGATGGAGGCAAATGTTGTTCCGCTGTTCAAAAAAATGAATAGGGAAATCCCTGGGAATTACAGGCCAGTTAGTCTTATGTCTATGGTAAGCAAGGTACTGGAAAGGATTCTGAGAGGTAGGATTTATGACTATTTTGAAAAACACAGTTTGATTAAAGATAGTCAGCATGGCTTTGTGAGGGACAGGTTATGCCTCACAAGCCTGATTGAATTCTTTGAGGATGTGACAAGACAAGTTCACTAAGGTCGAGCACTGGATGTGATGTAGATGGATTTCAGTAAGGCATTTGATAAGGTTCCTCACTGTAGACTCATCAACAGAAAGTTCAGAGGTGTGGGACATGGGGAAATTTGTCTGTCTGGATACAGAATTGGCTGGCCAAAAGAAGACTGGAAGTGGTAGTGGATAGAAAGTATTCTGCCTAGAGGACAGTGACCAGTGGTATCCCGCAGGGATCTGTTCTTGGGCCTCTGCTCTCTATAGTTTTTATAAATGACTTGGATGAAGAAGTGGAAGGGTGGGTTAGTAATTTTGCCGATGACACCAAGTTCAGTGGTGTTGTGGATAGTGTCAAGGACTGTTGCAGGCTACAATGGCAAATGGAGATTAACCTGGATAAATGCAAAGTGATTCATTTTGCAAGGTCGAACTTGAATGCTGAATACTGGGGGATTGAGTTTAAAAGCTGTGAGGTTTTGCTGCATCTCTATAAAACCCTGTTTAGACCACACTTGGAATATTGTGCCCAGTTCTAGTTGCCTCATTACATGAAGGATGTAGATGCTTGGGAGAGAATGCAGAGGAGATTTACCAGCATGCTGCCTGGATTGGAGGGCTTGTCTTATGAAGAGACATTGAGTGAACTGGGGCTTTTCACACTGGAGAGAATGAAGAGAGATGACTTGACAGAGTTGTACAAGGTAATGGGAGGCATAGAGAGAGTAGATAGCCAGAGACTTTTCACCACAGCAGAAATGGCTGTTATGACTGGCCATAATTTTAAGGTGACTGGAGGAAGGTATAGAGAATTGTCAGAGGTAGGTTCTTTGCGCAGAGAGTGATGGGTGTGTGGAATGCACTACCAGCAGTGATAGTCGTAGAGTCAGAGATATTAGGGACATTTAAATGATTGCCGGACAAGCACATTGATAAGATTAGATTCCCTACAGTGTGGAAACAGGCACTTCAGCTCAACAGGCCCACACCAATCCTCTGAAGAGTAACCCACCCAGACCCATTTCCCTCTGACTAATGCACCTAACAGTATGGGCAATTTAGCATGGCCAATTCACCTAACCGGCACATCTTTGGACTCTGGGAGGAAACTGGAGCACCCAGCGGAAACCCACGCAGACACAGGGAGAATGTACAAACTCCACATAGATAGTCGCCTAAGGCTGGAATCGAATCTGGGTCCCTGGTGCTGTGAGGCACCAGTGCTGACCACTCAGCCACCGTGTCAACCCATGACAGCAGTAAATTGAGGGGTGTGTAGATTAGGTTAATCTTAGATTGAGATAAATACTTGGTACAACATCGTGGGCCAAAGGGTCTATACTGCGCTGTACTGTTCTATGTTCCGTGTTCTAAATGGAGAGAAATTCCAAAAATAATGTAGTGCAGAGTGACCTGTGTGTTCTCATGTGTGAAACACAGGAACTTAGTATGCAGATACAGCAAGTAATTGCAAATGAAATGTTTGTCTTCATTGCTAGGGGCTTAGAGTTTAAAGATAGAGAAATCTTATTATTACTGTATAGGCTATTGGTAAGGCACCTGGAGTCCTGTACATAGTTTGGTCCCCACATTTATGAAAGGATGTATTAGCACTGGAGGCAGTTCTAAAAAGATTCACTTGGCTGATTCCTGGGATGAAGGGATTAATTTATCCAGAATGGCTGAGCAGGTTTGGCCTTTCTTCATTAGAGTTTAAAAAGTTTTAAGGTGATCTTATTGAAGCATACAAGATTCTGCTCAGGTTTGACAGGGAATATGCTGAAAAGATGTTTCTACTCATGGCAATATCAGAACTAGTGGACATAGTTACGGAATAAGGTAGCCTTTATTTAAAACAAAGATATGAAGGAATTTCATCTCTCAGAGGTAGAGAATGTCTAGAATTCCTTACCTCGGAGACTTGTGGAGGATGGATCACTGAATGAATTTATAGAGAAGGTAGATAGATTTTTGAAATATTGGGGTGTTGAGATTGATGGTGAGCTGGCAGAAAAGAGTTGAGACCAGAACTATTCCCACTGGATCTCCAGGAGTGACTGTAGCCCAATCTTCAGACTGCAAGAACATAGACCTGTTCACACCAATCACTTAACTGTTGGTGACCAGCCTCCAGTCCTGAGATTGGACAATCACTGAACTGAATGTTGTGGCACATCCTGACTGGCCATTGACTATTACATTCCATTTAGGGCTCATCCCCCTTGACATTTAGACTTGGCCAGTTGTTCGAAACACATGCATTATTTGGGAGTCACCTAGATTGATCACCTGAGCATGAAATTAAGTCCATAATGAGCCATCTGACTCATCTATATCCTCTGCTGGGAAACCAAAGATTGTCTTCTCATATGGAGTTGGGAAATGGAAGTTGGACATCCTATCAACTGTCCTGGCCCCTTCAACCCTATAACAGACCTTTTTCATCTGCAACATGGCAAAATGAAGGACTGAGATAAAACAGTAGTTGCAACAGTAGTAGACTCGCCAACATTAATGGCATTTAAATGGTCATGAGAGAGGCATATGGACGAGAATGGAATAGTGTAGATTAGATGGGATTCAGATTGGTTGCACAAGTTGGTGCAACATTGAAAGCTGAAGGGCCTGTACTGTGCTTAAACATTCTATGTTCTATGAAAGTGCTGGCAGGTGGAGGAAACATAGTGACATGCCTCCAGTAAGTAAGTATAGTAAGAAGCCCAGGGGAGAGTAATGATAAGTCATCTGAGGGAAAAAGATGAATGGGAACAACTGAGAGAAGACACTGCATGCAATAGTGAAAGTGGTGGTTTAGGAGCTTTGGTGGGAGTTAACAGAATGACAGTGAGTGTGAGGTAGAGAGAAGCTGGTGTGTCACTTACTCTTCAGGGTAAAGTTCATTAAACTCCTTCCTGTGCTGCTGGGTGTTCCTCCACACTGAAGGCACCATAAATGACCTGGGTGGCAATTTCAGAGCAGACTGGCATCTGATGGCACGGCCCTCCTCTCCATCACCCCCTCTACCAGATACCTTCTCTGTCGGGCAGTTCTGGTTTAGATCTCCCCAGGCTGCAACTGTGAAGGGCTTGTGGCATTTGAACTGATCACAGCTGGGATTTAAATGTGGCACCAGCTCTGGGAATCCAAAAAAGGCCTCAGCAGGTGAGTACGTCCACCGCAGGTTGGGATACAATAACGCCAGTGCCACTGAGGTATGGTGCATACATGATAAGGTGAGTCACGATGAGATAATTGGTTAGAGCTCTCCAAGAGATAACTGCATGTAACTCCCGGAAACTGAGACTGAGTTGATTTTTGGAAAGGTTCAGCCCACTTTTTGGAATGGAATATGATTCTTCTTCAGAACCCTTTCACAGCTGCTGCCAGACTTACTGAGCTTTATGTGTTGATTTTAGATTTACAATATTGGCAGTATTTCTGTTTTATTCATTTAAAGGAATAATGGAGCCTATGATGTGTTGAGCAGGAGTTGAAACTCTTTGTATTACAACATATTCACACACAGTTAATCTGAGAGATGATCTTCAGTGAATCTTATATTACAAAATTATAGAGATATTTAAACAAATTATTGGCCTCCCTCTCATGCCAAACAAGTTGAGTTCTGAGTTGGGAGGTCATGTTGCGGCAGTACAGGCCACTGTTGGAATATTGCATGCAATTCCGGTCTCCTTCCTATCGGAAAGATGTTGTGAAACTTGAAAGGGTTCAGAAAAGATTTACAAGGATGTTGCCAGCGTTGGAGGGTTTGAGCTGTAGGGAGAGGTTGAATAGGCTGGGGCTGTTTTCCCTGGAGCGTCAGAGGCTGAGGGGTGACCTTATAGAGGTTTATAAAATCATGAAGGGCATGGATAGGATAAATAGACAAAGTCTCTTCACTGGGATGAGGGAGTCCAGAACTAGAGGGCATAGGTTTAGGGTGAGAGGGGAAAGATGTACAAGAGACCAGAGGGGCAACTTTTTCATGCAGAGTGTGGTACGTGTATGGAATGAGCTGCCAGAGGAAGTGGTGGAGGTGAGTACAACTGCAACATTTAAAAGGCATCTGGATGGGTACATGAATAGGAAGGGTTTGGAGGGATAGGGGCCAAGTGGGGGCGGCACGATGGCACAGTGGTTAGCACTGCTGCCTCACAGTGCAGGAGACCCAGGTTCAATTCCCAACGCAGGCAGCATAGTGGTACGGTGGTTAGCACTGCTGCCTCACAGTGCCAGAGACCCGGATTCAATTCCCACCTCAGGCAACTGTGTGGAGTTTGTACATTCTCCCTGTGTCTGTGTGGGCTTCTTCCAGGTACTCCGGTTTCCTCCCACAATCCAAAAATGTGCAGGTTAGGTGAATTGGCCATGCTAAGTTGCCTGTGTGGGTTGCTCTTCAGAGGGTCGGTGCGGACTTGTTGGGCCGAAGGGCCTGTTTCCACACTGTAAGTAATCTAAAGTGGGACTAGATTGGGTTGGGATATCTGGTCGGCATGGACAAGTTGGACCTAAGGGTCTGTTTTGTGCTGTATATCTCTGTGACTCTATGACTCTATGTTGGACGCAAAACGTTAACTCTGATCCTCTATCTCCATAGGTGCTACCAGACCTGCTGAATTTCTCCAGTACTTTCTGTTTTTGTTTCAGATTTCCAGAATCCTAGTATTTAATTCTTGTTTTAGGTTTTGGATCTCTTTACAAATCTTCACAATGCACCATTCACCAGGGGCTACGGGAGCAGATTGTAAACGAAATCGCTTGCCTTCACTAACAGAACGAGCTGAAATGCACAAAAGAATCTCTGGCCGAGCCAAAACATTGGTACCTAACAGATGATTATCAAAATCAACAATAGAACGCTTCCCTGGCCCCTGACTGCAGTGGTAAAGACAGATGACAGATGAAGATTATTTTTTAATCCTGTTGTCCGGCGGAGTCTACCTTGTCACAGTTGTGTGGATATCACATGCCCAGGGGTAATATAGAAATCTGTGTTTTGGCTGCATGAAGGTGGCCGAATGTTAATATTCTCATCGTTTTCCCCTTCTTTCGAAATGGATTTGAGTTAACGAAGACAATCTAAGTACGTATTTCATGTCGGATAATTAAGACGCTTTAAAGCCTTTGGCCAGGAAATAACGCGGAGTTGGAAACGTAAATAACATGCCCCTTCATCCTGACGAAGGATTTCGGCCAGAAATGTTGGCTTGCCGGGTTCTCGGATGCTGTCTAACCTTCTGTGCTCTTCCAGCTTCACATCTATTGACCCTGACTTCCAACATCTGCAGTCCTCACTGCTTCCTTTGCCCCCTTTTTGTCTGGTTTTGAGTTTGTTCTCCACGCAGTCTACAACAGTTAACACAACCATTTCTAATGAAAATAGAAAATGTTGGTAACACTCAGCAAGGCCATTTCAGTTCGTCGTTATCTTCAACAAAATGTTACGGTGAAATCATTTGTTCAGTAACGTTATTTTATTTGGAACAACGTGGTAACACCTATACTGTAAAATGTAAGAATATGATACGATAGTGTCCACCTGTACACAAAATGTCAGTACATTGTTGAGGGGAATTAAAGTTGCATGAACTGTGTAAAACGTTTAAGAATTAGTATGGTCTATAAACGTCATTAACCCCAGCAGAACCCGTACTTGCCGCATAACCTAACAAGTACCGCTTCGTTTAACTCAGTGTCAGTGAAAATATCAAAAAAAATGTATAAAGTCATGTAAATGTGTGTTTTCTGTAAATTACAATCCTGTGGAAAAATTATCAGCCTGTAATTTAATATTGCTAATATGCAAGACAAACAAGGCACATTGCTGCGCCTGTTGTTGCAACCGAGGTGTTAATCCGTCGACTTTAAATTGATTTCTGCGAAAATAGTGGACAGAGGAATATGATACAAAAGTACGGATATTTGTCTACTAATGTCTGTTAGATACTAATATCTATTAACAATGTACATAATACACATCAGAATGTTGGAGGGACAGAGAGTTCATCAGGTGTGGAGCTTTGGCAAACGCTTTTTGAATGCATTTAGAATGTCAATTTACATAAAAAGAAGCAACTTCTCTACTCTATCCCTCCCCATGCCTATAGCATGTTTTGGAAAGTGTGTAGTGACTTGAATAGACAGGTCTTCTTCTCAAATCAGATTAACCTAAGCACAATGCCAAAAGCTTTGGGGCTAGGGGAATAGTACAGTGGGACTTTCATCTTCTGAAACAACCTTCAATTTTAGACAGTTGCCAATATAATTAAAGGAAATTGAGGACAATTCAGAAACTTGAAAAGATAAATGAACAAACAACCATTAACACAAATAAACATAATGTTGGCATTATAATGGTCTCCTTCTGTTTTCTAATGCCCACTAATCAAATGAGTCCTATACCTGATTCTCTATCTCAAGAGTCTTAGGAAGCCACCCACTTCATGTGTTTATCTGATTATCTTTTAAAAATTATTAATGAAACTGTTTCCAGTATTTTTTCAGGCACTGTATTCCAGAACAAAGTAAAAAAATAATAATTGACCTGTCTGATATGTTATGACACACCTCCATAGTGTGTGGGACTCGAACCTCCTGGCCCATGGGCAGAGCCACGGCTATTGCACTTCAAGAGATTTTGCAGTCCAGACCATAACAACTTGCTGAACAATTTACGTTTTCCTCATGTTGCCTCAGGTTATTTTGTCAATCACTTTAATCTACATCTTTTGTTTACTGACCCCACTCTCATTTGGAAACAGTTTCTCATATATATTTTATCAAAGCCCTTTATAATTTTGAACAATTCTCTCAAACATCCCCTTAACCTTCCTGGCTTGAATGAAGGAAAGTTCTGTTCCTCTAGCCTCTCTAGTCTCTTATGTACCATTTTAATGAATTTTATTTCTCTCCTCTCCAATGCCCTAGCATTCCTTCTAGATGTTGATCACAATTGGACACTATATTAGATTAGATTAGATTAGATTACTTACAGTGTGGAAACAGGCCCTTTGGCCCAACAAGTCCACACTGCCCCGCCGAAGCGCAACCCCCCACCCCCCCATACCCCTACATTTACCCCTAACCTAACACTACGGGCAATTTAGCATGGCCAATTCACCTGACCTGCACATCTTTGGACTGTGGGAGGAAACCAGAGCACCCGGAGGAAACCCACGCAGACACGGGGAGAACGTGCAAGCTCCACACAGTCAGTCGCCTGAGGCGGGAATTGAACCCGGGTCTCTGGTGCTGTGAGGCAGCTGTGCTAACCACTGTGCCACCGTGCCGCCCACATACAATTTTCAAACTTTTATCCTGGATGGCAGGATTTTCTACGATGATGGGGCTTCCCTTCCTGCCAACCAAAGAGTTAGTGGTTAACATTGCTATTAATATTGGCTGTCCCACTGCCAATTAATTATTTGAAGAGTGTTGATTAACAGGAGATGGAAATTATGTCCCTTTTTGGGGAAGAAGTCCTGCCTCAGAGATCTGCTAGCCAATCTGATTGGTCAGCAGCTTCCCAATCCCAACAGCAGTATAACTTTTGGCAGACAGGTCTGGGACCAGAACCAGTCTCCAAACTTGAAGTCACAGAACCAGGTCAATCTAAAGGCTTCAAGGTGGGGAGGGGAATTTATGCCCAGGGGCTTGGTTGGCAATATAGGTGTAGGTGTTGGGAGAAGGGGTGTTGATGGGCAAAAAAATATGTGGGAAGATAGATCATGGTGGGGGATGGGTTGCCAAATGTTGATCAATGGAGATGCCCATCTCCCTCAGGACTCCAGATCTGATCAAGATCACTTTCCGGTATCCCCCCCTCCAGCTCTCTCCTCCAAGCCCTGAACATCAGCTAGCGAGCTGAAAATTGAAGCTGAATGGGAAATGACTCATGAGCCATAACTAATTGGCCGATGAATGGCGTCACAGGGGCAAGGACAATAGGGGCAAGCCTCAGCCTCGCTATCCCACTGTAAAATTATAGAGAGGTTCGGTAGGCAAAGTGTCCACTAGGACAGCTGTGGAGTTATATGGCCCCCTTTCTACCCTCATTCTCCACACCTGAAAACATGTCAATGGCAAACATAAAGTTCTGCCATATGTGTTTCTATATAAAGCAATGGATCAAAAAATAGTTTAACAGCTTCCTCAACTTGTCCTACTACCTTCAAAATCTTATGATCATATTCTCCAGGTGCCTGTTCCTGCATCATCTTTAAAATTGTACAAATTGGTTTGGCTTGCCACTGAGGTTTCATTCTATCTAATAAAAGATTGTTTCACACTTCTCCATATTAAATTTAATAGGTCATATATCTGCCTATGTCATAAATCGATGCCTATGTTAAAAATCGGTCTATGATCATCCTCACTGTTTACTAAATCCGTAATTTTGAAATTATTCAATTTTACCAAAATTCAAACCATTAAAATATATCAAGAAGAGCAGTATCCCAACACCAAAATGAGTGCTCACTTCAAGTCCTAGAAATTGGAAAAACAACCGTTCACCACAATGATCTGCATTCTGGCCCTTTCTCCTTAAAAACACTGAGTTTTGTCACTTGGACCTTCATTTTCTTAGAAATATATAAATGGATCAGTGATCTTCAAGTGGTGTTGCACAAGATAACCTGAAAGTTATAATGACTAAACATTATTATACCAGCTAACTCATTGTATTTTGGATGAAGTGTAACTGCACTAAAAATGGCCTGTCCTCTGGGGCCAAAGGTCTTAGAATGTGTTTTGATATTATCAATGAAAGTCTCACAGACCAGTCTAAGAGAGCAAAGTAATTCAGGACAAAATGACCAGCTATGGTATGCTGGATAACATTCCTGCTTCAGACAGAGAATTGAGAGTCATTCTCCAGAGATATGTATGTATTATATAACCTTGCAGTTGCAGCTAGTACAAATGGAATTCTGCAGTCATTTTTTTTAATGTGATCTAATCTTAACTAACAAGAGAACTTCAGTATTGTGCTAGAAGAAAGAGGCTTATAAAGTTACCAAAAAAATAGCAAACCTGAGGATTGGGATCACTATAGAATTTGACAAAGGTGGACCAAGAAAATGATAAGGAAAGAGAAAATAGAAAATGAAAGTAAACTCACAAAAATCTTAAAAACAGATCATAAAAACATCTGTAGGCATTTGAAAAGTTAAGGTCAACAAAGACAAATATAGCATCATTCAAGTTAGAAATAGGGAAATTTATAATTGGAAATAAGGAAACGGCAGAGAAAAAGAACAAATGCTTCTTCTCTTATCTTCACAGGTGAAGGTGCAAAATACCTAGTGGAAATATGAGAGAATCAAAGGACTTACTGAGAAAGAAGAATTGAGAAAAACTATTGTATTAACAAAAAAATAGTACTATTAGACTGAAAGTTGGGACATCCCCTGAAATTGATTATTTACTTGCTTGAGGGTTAAGAAAGGTCATTGTCAAAGTAATGGATTCTTTTGTGATCATCTTTCAATATTCTATCAATTCTGAAGTAGCAAATATAATCCCACTATTTAAGAAATTCTGGAGAGAGAAAAGGGGAACTGCAAAGCTGTTAGCCTAACATTATACAATTGGGAAAATGTGCAAGTTATTATAAAGGATGTGCTAACTGGTCACTTAGAAAATATATAGAATTAGGCAGAATCTACATGAATTTGCAAAAACAAAATTTGTGCTTATAGAGCTCAACCAGTTTGATGCAAGCAGAATATTTCCCTATGCTGGAGGTCCAGATAAATGGAGTATTGTCTCAGAATATGAGTCAGGTTATTTGGGACTGAGAGAAGAAATATTTTAGAATTAGAATTAGAGTTCTCCACCCATAGATGGCTCTGTCTTTGAGTACTTTCAAGACAAAAATTTTCTAAATACTAAATACATCAAGATTTGGGGGAATGGCGTGAGAAAATTGTGTTGAGATGGGAAAATCAACAATGATCTAGCTGAATAATGATGCACTTTATACTTAGTTCCTAAGTTCCAATGAGATGTTACTCTGAGGACCTCCTTGTCTTGTCTAGTGGACGCTAACATGATTATCAGTATCACAATCTTATTTGTGGCCCTTGCTATGCATAAGTATTAACTAAATTTACCATATTATAACAGGGACTACAATTTAAAGGTAATTAATTGGCTGCCTTTGGGACATCATGACATTCCAAAGGCAGTGTCGTCGGAATGCATGATTGTTCTTTCTTTTGTGTTGTAAAATAATTCTTGAACTGAAAATACAAAAATCAGTACAAATTAAAACGCATGTACTAAATACTGGCATTAGGTCAAAGCAATAAACTAAAACCATACTCGTCTTGAACCAAAAATTTACACATAAACTTCAAATTTAGATAAATAACCATGACGCACAAAATTGTTTCTGTATTTAACATTAAAAAGTCGACACTACACATTATAAATCACCAATTAACTTGAGTATTGTATCAAAATATGGGTGCTGCACTTTAAATATGGGTGCTGCAGCCTTAGAGAGGTTGCAGAGGTCATTCACCAACATTGTATTAGCAATCAGGAATTTTGATTAGTTGTTTATAGTAGTGAAGCTGCGCTTTTTCCCTTACGGCAGGGGAGCTTATAAAGGAGAACTGTTACTGTTCAAAAACAGGGGCGTTTGACAAGAGTAAATAATAAGAAACCATAATCATTTTCATTGGAAGATGGTTTGGTAACCAATTTTGAAAAAGCAGGAAAGATTGATATCCAAAGGTAGTATTTGTTATAGAATAAGTTTGGATTAGCCTTGTTCACTAAAATCATATAACACATGGCTGCATGTTCTACATTTCCATAGTTGTGTCATTCCAATAAATAATTTTCAAGCTTTAGTAACCAACATAAGTTTTACTTTTGAAGAAATAGCTAAAACCCTCAGAAGTGCAGCAAGCGAAAGAAACAACGTTTTATGCAATTCCATGTAACAGTTTCATTTCTACTCCCGGGATTCCATAATGACTTCAACAATAATGAACACAACATTAATATCAAGTTAAAGGAAAAGAATAATCACAAAGTTATGGTAACAGAAGCCCAGACATAAATAAAACACTCTCAAAGCAAGTTACTTGGTGAGAACAATCACCTAGAGAACGTTTTACATGTATCTGCAACAAGTATAAACAGAAACTGACTGTCATAGCAATCGCTCGGATTTGTATTTGACAGGATCCACAGAGGAATATGGATTAGATACCCACACATTTCTGACAAGATATCCACCAAAAAACGGAATCGTACATAAAAAAAGTAGAACGTTCTGATTTTTAAAACACTTTTGCGCAAATGATCACTGTTACACATACTAATTATCACAGCTCTGGACAAACCCATTTGTTCGCAGGTCAATCACAAACAATTGTGTTCAGTTGTTACATTTCTTACTCTTTCATAGTGATTTATTTACCTGAATTACGAAAGGCACATTGTGATTTCTATTTAATTATTGATTATTATATAGCTATGTCTGATTCATAAACGGAAAGTCACGATCATTGTGGGAAAAAACGTCAGATTTTGTTATGACCGACACATATTTACATCGATGTGATAACCCGACATTAATCTACTAATCACTCAAATTTCACCGCAGTCAGACATCTACTGGGAAGTACCGCCCAGTGTATATTCATCTTTCTTCAATATTAATCTGCCTACGAGTTTGGTCCCACATCCGGATCGGGTATGTGGACACACTTAAGTCGGACTCTGTTAAATGTAATGGAACTGCGTAAGCCGATTGATCCCAGATATCTTGTGAAAAATAAGGTTTTTATTTTGTGTCTGTTAGCATATCACTAGAAGTTCAGCATCTCTTTTCCATTGCAGCAAATGATGTTAATGACCTCCTCGGTAACCGCGTTTTTCACGGACAGTCATGTCTTTACAAATGTACATATACAACCTTTAAGCTCGAAATAGTTAAGAAATGCTTACGTATCGTTTAGCGGCTACACTACAACTCCAGAGAACCGAGCGCTCAAAATCTTTCCCTGGCCTTGGAAGGTTAAATCCTTCTCGCTGCTTTGGACAAGCATAGCCAGTCAGTCAGGTATGGACTTATCCCAATAGTCTCTGCAATAGTCGTTGCGTCAGTGCAATTCTGAGATTAATTCCAAAATGGGAATTCAAATTGTTCAGAAAACCACTCGCACGTTATTTCATCGCCCTGCTCGGATTTAAAATATCGGCGCGGGAAGAAATTGTTTTCTGTAACGAGTTTTATGTATAGGAAAACAGGTCCTAAAAAAGGAATTTATCTCAAACGCATATTCTTTCGGAAATAGTTATTTTTAATCGATTTAAATCAGTAGGTAAAGATTTTAACTCCTTCACCAAGTATTGTCAATCCAGCACATAGTTTCAATCACTGATAGTGGTAGCTAGTCAAGGTATTCGGCCTGTAGTGTAGAAAGACCTTGCATCCCAATCCAACATGGATTCGTTAATATTTCTCTCCATCTTTTAATAAGCCAGTCACGTTTAATTGCTGCAGCAGCAGGAATTATTATTTTTAATATTTAATCGCCCTCTTTACTTAGCTGTTCTAATTGTTGAATGAGTACTCTTGCTTTCTTTATTAAATTGGTGAAATCATTTGTTGATTTAAAATAAAGTGTATGAAAATAGAGTTTCATGTATGCAACGCATTTCAATTCAGAAACCTTTAACTATAAAAATGCTTCAATTCCTTTTTCAGTACACGGCCTTTTGCCGTCAAGAACGCAGCAGGATCGATCATTTTCTGACAATGTAGATGACCTCCCAGCTTCTGACAACCAAGTACTTTTCACGAAGACAAAATAAAACTGACATAATGTTTGAAATTTGTCTGGAGTTACTTTTAGATAATTAATAGTTACAGATTCGGAGGTCCCATAAAACGACATTTTTTTTTTAATGAATAAAGACAATTATGTGCAAAGTGTTCCAACACACGAATATTCTCGCAAAGACTACTCTGCACGCGTTTACAAGAAAATTCGAAGTTGGAACATTTGGTGGCTCGGCTGTGGGGACTTCAATCGCAATTTCTCGAACCATTATTGTCTCTTGATCCTCGGATATCTAGCAAATCTCTCTTGTAAACAAAACATAAATAAACAGTGGCCAAACACTTCGAAAATCAGTGTTTGGATGTACATGTTCTAAACTTTATTCTACACAGAATTATATTACATATGCATAAGATACTAAATACTCTTTCCACAATCCAAATGATTTGTGTAAATTAATCCTGAACCCCCCCCCCCCCCCCCCCAAAAGAGAAATAAATCAACGAGCAGCTACTAAGATATTTATCAACGAGTGGTCGTGCAGAAGACAATCGCCCATCATGTGTTTGACCTCCTGGGTAATGTATGCAACAAGGACCTCGCGTTTTGACTGTTGTAATCAGTTTGTTCTGTTTTCGAACTCTTTGCAGAGTGTAGAAGAGTGCAATTTATATCCAAGTGATTGGCACGCGGTGAAGAGTGCGGAAAGCCGACAGTCTGGGTCCTAATGCGTGTGGCGTCTTTCTTTGTTGCTGTTAGGGACAGTGTAATAGATGAGATAAAATACCAAGACAGATTTTAGAGGCTGGAGCTAACACACCGCACAGCACAGGAAGTTTAAAACAAAAGACTTTTCTTTTTAAGAGCTATAAATAAAAAGCCACGCATTGATGGGGCTTGCAGTTTTGATGAATTATTTACCTCGTGAAATTGACAGCGAAGCAAAAGAAAATCTGCGCTTCTCCTAAATTTATGTTTTGGTGTTTCTCTTCTTTTATACGAAAAATACGACTGGAAACTACCAACTAAGATGTATTATGGTATGTGGAGCGCTGTTTTTGTTCAGTTCACGAGGCGACGCTCGTCTACATTGGAGAGAGCAGGGAAAAAGTGCAATATATGGAACGATGCCATTTTTCAATATTTCACAAGGTTCACATTCTTGCAGTCCTGCAGTGATGTTTTCTATGTATGGTTTGGATGAAGTACCGCTGTGTTCCTGTGGTAAGACAAATAAACCAACATTCACACAACAACGGCCAACAGTTATGCTGTTGTCATCCGTCCTACTAGAGATGATGGGCACGCAGCAAACAACCTATTGAGCTGGATGGGGTGTCGTGGTGGTATCTTCCTGTGACGTATTTTTGCTCGTGGCTGCGATGGACAATCTTGAGAAGCAGCTTCTGCCACCAGCCTGGAACCTGAAGCTGCCAAGTGATACTGTAAGTGTGTGTTGCCAAACCACGATAGCCACTGATCATGGCAGTACAAGAAGTGTCACCGTTTCTCCTTTTTCTTTTCGCAAATGACTCTGGCGTGATGATTAATGATTAGGGTCTCGTGTGGTACCTGTAACCATCCTTGAGGCAGATCCTTGGGTTCTCTCTAGTCACCTCGCTCCGACTACTTCCCATGAAGAAGGTCCCAGGCATGTGGCCATCTTCCATCCTGTGGATCTGCTCAATCCACCAACACACATGGGAACGAGAGCATCTTTGTCCGAACAGGGTTAACACACAATACACTGCAGACAATGAATATACAAATTGTTGATCTCCTTTTCCTTATAAGTGCAAGTTCTCATAGCCATACAACAAGGTGTTGACAACATAGGCGTTATAAGCTATCAACTTGGCACTAAGGGTTAATTGTTATTGTCCCATGAGCATTTTGCCAGTGGGCCAAAGATGGTAGCTGCTTTCCTTATTGCGTCGGGAGCTGCATGTAACATAAGTAACATTGGTAAAAATCAATATATAATAAATTGACTTGTTTACAAGACGACCGTGTCTGAGATATTCGATTTTTGTTTTTTTTCCCCCAAAATTGAAGTACACAAGTATTGGTTCATGTAGCATTTATTTTTTCAATAATCAATTTATGGCATCTTTGACCCTTTCCGATTAAATTCTATTTTGATTGTACAAGTAACTGCATTTACGAGAAAATTAGCTGCTTATTGACACCGATTAAAAATTTCCAAATTGGCCGCCAGCATTGTAATTTAGTACAGGGGTTGAGATTTACTTTGGCCCTGCATGTACATTTTTACTGCTGTGTTTACATTATTGGAAATAGTTTTATTGTTTTATAATTCCACATCAATCATTAGTCTCCAGATTTATAATGTTTCTAAACTACTATATTCATCAATATATCCAGATGATCGTCTCGCCCGATTAGAGTCCTTTCATTACTGAGCCATTATTTTGTCGCGAATTATTTAATCAATTGAATTCAATTCTCAAATGATTATAATGAGGCTAAGAATACGTATCAACTAGATTACTGTTACAGTAACACAACATTATGCTGTGTATCCGCTACGCACAAATACAATACTAACCCTAACCTTTTCCATTGTAATTCAAAACTGCACAGCCCACATCCCAAAATAGAGAAATGTGTTCGCCATTTCAAGGAGCTCGACGTTATCTAACGCAAGTCGTTGGGAACTTTTGCGGTTTTTAAAATCCAAATTTAACTGTCTCACTAAGTAGTAAATTATTTCATAGAAGCCCTACAGTGTGGAACCCACTATTCCCCTGACCCTGAGCGCTATTGACAATTTAGCATGGCCAATTCACCTAACATACACATCTTTGGACTGTGGGCGGAAACCGGAGCACCCGAACACAGAGAGAATATTTAAACTCTACGCAGAAACCCCAGGCTAGAATCGAATTTGAGTCCCTGGCGCTGTTAGGCACTAGTGCTAACTGCTAAGCCACGGTGGTTTTGTATTTATGAATTCAGCAGAAGTATGATCCACAGTTCATCTGTTGTGAGAAGTCTATATCCCCCAATTTGGTGCCTGCATGTATTGATTGCGATAAATGTGAACATTTGCCGAAACACCAGATCAACTACAGTCAAGTCGCTTCTTTTTGTTTTCACCTCGTTAAGATTTTCATTTTGACACTGGTTATTGTGGCGAGGTTGACTGACTGAGGTATTTTACTCGAGCGATATAATACTCTGTTAAAGCCGGACGGGTCAAATTCACGGTGCTTCCCGCAGCAATACTTCTGACTCCTGTCACTCCCACACCCTCCCCCGCATCCTCCTTTCTCCAGGAAGCGGCCGTAGTAAAAATGACCCGGAAATAGACCGATTCCGTTGTATTTAATGGGAAGAGCATCAATCAGTTTGACAAAAAGCAGCGCAATAACACTTCAATCTGTGTTTGCTTTCTCAGCAATTATTGCTCCAAAGCAGCCCAGTTGTTGATACAGTAGTCCTGAAAGTGCCAACCGACATTTATCACTCGGTCAAACACTGGACTCCCATCTCCTGGCTGCAATAGGTGAGCACCATTAACACAATACGCTTTTAACGCTGAATGTTGGAAACAACAATAAAAATTGTGCATTCGTTTGAATAATGTCAGCCACTGAAGTGATTGTTTTCTTCGCATCCAGTTGGATTCCGTGCTGTTTATAACAGTGTGCTACAATTTTGACAGAATAGTGTATTTTTAAATCTTATTTTAGAGAGCATTCACTGATAATAATCCTGACCCCATTCTCAAGTTTTGTGTCAAAAGCGCCAATAGTACACTTCTGTAGAAATCTCACGTACAATGTTCATTCACAACAGGGATTCCCGGAGGAATTTACTCTTGCGTTTTCTCCTTAAAGTATTTTCATTGTTTATTTTTTTTTAGCAAGTGTCGCTCATGTGTGCCGAAGTCGGTGATTTTGCGTGGCTCGATTTAAATTGGCAAGATGAAATCCTGGAATAATGGGAACACCAGTAACTGTCTGAAAACTGTCAGCACAGACACGACTAATACAGGAAGCCTGATGCACTCTGTCAGAAGCTATCATGACACCGCCATTAATTTTAACTGAGGAATTTTAATTGAAACGGAAGTCAGCACTTCACGTGATAAGAGAATTTTATCAGATATTATTGTAACTATCACCCAGTTGGTTCGATCACCCAGTGGTAATGTTACTGCTGTAACGCTATTTATGAGACCATGAGAAATAGGTGCAGATATCGGTTATCGATTTATGTCGAGTTATTTGTGATTTAGAATGATCAAGATCCTCCAAGAACTTTCCTTTTCTGTGTTCAGTGGCCATCTCATCCGTTTTGCTCTTTAAAAGGAAACTGATCCTTAAAATTAAATTAACTTTTTTAAAAATCATCCGATGCAGAATAATTGAATCAATCCGTCTGAAGAGTGACTCTCAAACACTGCCACGTTGACAGAAACAATTGTCTCCAATTAATTACGCATCTACTTAATAAAAAACAAAATAAAATTCAATCACTTTCTAAAAATAAGATAAACTTTACCTTACGTGTTTGTTGAAGTAAATTCGTGTAGTTTACTCAACCTTATCTTCCGATCATTTCAGACTTAGCCTCCAAAAAACGGCTTGTGGGAGCCTCTCAGAGTGGGTTTGAACCTGGGCTCAGAGGAACTGATGACCTCCCTTTGTTTCGTGTCAATTACACTAGGTAAGAATCACTCTTGAAGAACGCATAAAGGATTGTTGATTGCTGGAGTTAATTAGCAATTTGCAACCTTATCCAGTGACTCAAGTGATGGTCGGTAAAGAGAACTTCAGCGGATTTATCAATTAAGGCACTGCCTCCTCGCAATTAAGCTAATTTATACGTAAATTTCTAAACTGTCAATACCTGGGGTTTATCATTGTCGTCTCACTCAGTGGCATTCTGACTGAACTTCGAAACATGCGATTGTTGATCTTTGAACGAAATAGTGAATTTGATATTAAAGTCGAGGCGATACGAAGTTACTCTTCCAATGGCTGCAGAGCGATATAGCGTAATATCCTTAATCTATGTATGTGTATTCTATTACAGCAAAGTAATCCCTTAATACTGTTGCAGCCTTTGACTTTCTACCACTGCATACTTTAAAACAGGAGCATTTAAACCGCGTATGGCTGCTGCTAATTGCCTTGTCCAACTTCCATTACTTCCTAACATTCATAACTTGGAACCCATTAGTGGTTACCGAGTATGTGATTAGTTCCTGCTGTTCTTAAATTGCTCACAAGTTTTATCAAGAACGAGATAACCTCCCGCCAGTGTCTCCCAATCTCATGCCAATGTCTGGTCTAATGCCACAATCTAGTTGCCGAGATTGAATAAGAAGCTTGCTGAATGTGCACCCAATTACCAGAGTTTCCCACTCAAAATTGGCATTTTCGGTTTCTTTCTCATTCCGCCGAATCTTCCCAACAGAACTGGATAAATCGTGTCATTTCTGTCTGGCCTTTCTCCTCGGTTCTTTTAATTCATACGCGTACATTTATAATGGTAATTGTCTATAATTTTGTCTACTGAGTTAAACACCAGGGGAGATAAGTTGCTTTTGCAGAGTTGACACGGACTTGGCGGCTGAGTGATCGAATCATTCCATGATTCCATGACGTACCAACTAATAATTCTCATGACGAAACAATTTATCTCAATTACATTGCTAAATTTACCGCGTTACTTAAAAGGCCACCCAGATTTTAAAAAAAAACACTGGCATTCTTCAGCTTTCTTAAATAGGTAGCACTCGAGCTAACTTTTCGAACTTGCAAACCTATCTGTTTGTTCATCTGTTTGAGGGAGGAGCACCCTCAAAATCCCGAGCGCATTAGAAACTAGAAGATGGCAGAGTAAAGTTACTGTATTCTATCTTCATGCTTTATGATATTTCCACCGTCTAATTACACACAACCCAAACGCTAATTCAGTCAGGAATTTATTGAAAGTAATGATCGTGTCGCGCATTCATTCAGTTTGCTGACAGAGATCGAACTTCCCAATATTTGCTATGCTATGTGTGGAATCCAGAAAAACTGGCAAAGGATTTCTTACCCAATAGATGTGTACGGAAATCACACTCAAAGTGGATGTTAATCTGATGTGGAACTCAAAGGAAGCTTGCTAAATATACAGTCTAATGACTTTTTGTTTGATTTTTGTTGTGGATTTGTCTATACACTATCTTTTGATCACAAGATTAGAAATATCCTGTGATCTCCACCTTTTCATGTTGCACTGTTTCTTCTGAGATTTGATATGTTTCCATCTGAACACTCCAAACGAGAACATCTCCGGAAACACAAAGGGACTCACTTGGTAGACGCTATAAGGCTGTCAAATGTGTCTGTTATCCAAGTGCCGCACACCCGACTGACATTTTTTTATGTTCAATCAGATTTTTCTTACTTTCCTCAAATATGTATCTTGTTGCCATTGCAATAAATATAGACTGTCGAATTTTAATTTCTTTCGTGTCATTTTTATATCCAAGACCTTCGCGGTCTTTTTTGTAAGAAAATGAAACCTGGGCTGCAAATGCCACTTGACTATAAATTGAGAAAACCTTCCTTAGATCCACGTTTAATAAAGGAAACCATCCGCATTAACATTATTACTTTATCTAACAATAGCAAATCCAAGCAAATGAGCCAATATCAAAAAATTAACATATGTGTTTTATTTAGTTTCGATAATTTCACATATTTGGCAATGAAAGGCTCACCTACCAGTTAGTCAGTTTGCGAAGACAGTGGTGCCAGGCTCAGATATACACATTGAACAATATTCCAACAGCTGGTTTTGAGCAGAAGAGCAGAGCCGACGAATGTAGACTGTTAAAAGGAAGGATAGGAGGCCTTTACTTTATGCCTATAATCATCTGGGAAGACAGCACTCAGTGATAAAAGAAATTGGGGAAAGAACACCACCAATAATTCACAAATGTATCTGCAAACTTTGTCACTGCTGAGGATATCAGTCAACAATTAAACAATGGTAATTTCAGGTTAAAAATGTGCAACTTCAAGGATTGTAACAACTTTAAAACTGGGCAACTTTTGTTCTTACAGTCTGCCATTTGAACTCTTTATCCTTTTTGTGTGTTTATCTTTGATGTATTTTGGGGGTAAGTAGATAATAAATTCTTATTTCTTTCACCTAATAAGTCATTGTAATCGATTGATTTGATCTAGCAACTAAATCTTTAATTGAAGCATGATATAGTTGTGTGCCAGAAGAAATAAAAGTATCTGTTGCAACTAACTGAGGCTTCAAAAGAGGGAAGTTGATAACACACCCTCGCTCCCCACCCCGCCAACTGGACGTAATTAATCTTTATAACACGGATTTATTAACTGTCACGCTGGACAAACCGATATACCTTGTTTGGTATGTAGAAACTATACTGCGCTCTAGACCATTATGGCATTTTCCAATGCTTGGAATAAATGCGCGGTAAGAGCAACGCGCATTTATGACGGATGACGGATAAACCTAAACTGGCATAAATAAATATCAAGGCTTTAGTCTGGCCCTTCAACCTGACCTGCTGTGCTTTTCCAGCACCATTCTAATCTTGACTATAGTCCAACCTATATTCCAATTTAGGGAACATGGTCAGCATGGCCTAGCTGGACTGAAGGGTCTGTTTACATGTTATATATCTCTATGACTAAATATGAGGATGAGAAAGCTATGTTTTATTGGTACAAATCAATGGTAGTCTACAGTCGAAATGATGAGAGCAGTTTCAACACCAGTTATAGGAAAGGTGTTACAGATATGGCGTAAAGTGAATATGCACTAGAATTATGATTAGAGTGGTGCTGGAAAAGCACAGCAGGTCAGGCAGCATCCGAGGAACAGGAGAATCGACGTTTCAGGCCAACGCCCTCTTCATTCGTGATGAAGGGCTTTCGCCCAAAACGTCGATTTTCCTGCTCCTCGGATGCTGCCTGACCTGCCGTGCTTTTCCAGCACTACTCTAATCTTGACTCTAATCTCCAGCAAATGCAGTACCCACTTTCGCATACACTAAAATTATGTCAGGAAAGAGATTGGGATACTGAGTAGAGACGTAAATAATATCGTTTTTTTAATAGATCCGTTTAAGAAACTGCTAACAGAGATTTTCAAAATTCAAACATGTTCGAAAGGATACACTGTGGGAATTCCCGTTTAGTAAAGCAGTACACAATTTACAGCTACCGTTAGAATTCTAGACCAAATGCAAGACATTTTCTTTTTCAAGAATTCTTAGAGAATGAAATACTTTCACCCCAGTGATTATTGAATGTGAAACTGCAATTAAAATGAGTTTTGGAAGTAAGGATATTTAAATAGCACCTTTCATGGCCACGTGATCATCCAAAACGCCTTTACAGCCAACGAAATTATAATGTAGGTAATTTTATCCAAAGTACACGGCAAGTTTCCACAAACAACAGAGATGACCAAATCACCAGTCATTATTGCAGTTAGTTGACGAATAAATACTTTTTCGAACTTGGCAATGGGGCGTCTGCTCTTCATGGCCTGGCGCACTGAGATCTTTCTCATTCAGATACGGAGATAGATGTGGCCTCGCTTTAATCTTCAAAAAGAAGATAAAATCACACCGGGAAAAAGCAGGGAATGTATTTAATTATCTCGATTTGAAAAGAATGGTTCCCTTTGGTGAAATTTCTATTCTTTCATGATTCTCTATCAGGTGTTGCAGGAGAAAATCCCTTCCATAAATGGGGACCTGGGTATCACAGAGATTAATATAATTCCAACATATTAGTTCTGGGCTTTGAACAATAAACGTCGTAGTTGGTTTCTGAAAACAATAAATGCTGGGAATCACAGCGGGTCAGGCACCATCCATGGAGAGACAGCAACCTAACGTTTGAAATCGAGATTACTCTTCATCAGAGCGGACGTGAAGTTTGGACAGGGCAGCATTGATGCTCTAATGGGGGTGGGGGGGGAGGGGGAGTGGTGGCACGGACTGTAGAGTGCTGGGGGAGAAAAGATGTTGGTGGTTGAGATTAAGTAATGTGAATGTGAGAATGGTAGAACAATGATGCGTCTAACTGCCAGACAGGGAAGAGCAGACAGTCCCTTTGGGGTGTGGGGGAGGAAAGACCTGGTGATAGAGAATGTAACAAGCTAAATGGAAGGACTGGGAGTTGTTTCACAATTTGAAGCTGTTGAACTCAACATTAAGAGCTGAAAATGTGTTACTGGAAAAGCGCAGCAGGTCAGGGCGGGTTCCTAGGCGGAAGATGAGGCGCTCTTCCTCCAACCGTCGTGTTGCTATGGTCTGGCGATGGAGGAGTCCAAGGACCTGCATGTCCTTGGTGGAGTGGGAGGGGGAGTTGAAGTGTTGAGCCATGGGGTGGTTGGGTTGGTTGGTCCGGGTGTCCCAGAGGTGTTCTCTGAAACGTTCTGCAAGTAGGCGGACTGTCTCCCCAATATAGAGGAGGCCATATCAGGTGCAGTGGATGCAATAGATGATGTGTGTGGAGGTGCAGGTGAATTTGTGGCGGATATGGAAGTATCCCTTGGGGCCTTGGAGGGAAGTAAGGGGGAGGTGTGGGCGCAAGTTTTGCATTTCTTGCGGTTGCAGGGGAAGGTACCGGGAGTGGAGGTTGGGTTGGTGGGGGGTGTGGACCTGACAAGGGAGTCACAGAGGGAGTGGTCTTTTCGGAACGCTGATAGGGGAGGGGAGGGAAATATATCCCTGGTGGTGGGGTCCGTTTGGAGGTGGCGGAAATGACGGCAGATGATACGCTGTACATGGAGGTTGGTGGGGTGGTAGGTGAGGACCAGTGGGGTTCTGTCCTGGTGGCAGTTGGAGGGGTGGGGCTCAAGGGCGGAGGAGTGGGAAGTGGAAGAGATGCAGTGGAGGGCATCGTCGACCACGTCTGGCAGGAAATTGCGGTCCTTGAAGAAGGAGGCCATCTGGGTTGTACAGTTTTGGAACTGGTCCTCCTGGGAGCAGATGCGGTGGAGACGAAAGAATTGGGAATATGGGGTGGCATTTTTACAGGGGGCAGGGTGGGAGGAGGTGTAGTCCAGGTAGCTGTGGGAGTCGGTCAGTTTATAGTAAATGTCCGTGTTGATTCGGTCGCCCGAGATAGAAATGGAAAAGTCTAGGAAGGGGAGGGAGGAGTCTGAGATGGTCCAGGTGAATTTGAGGTCGGGGTGGAAGGTGTTGGTAAAGTGGATGAACTGTTCAACCTCCTCGTGGGAGCACGAGGCAGCGCTGATACAGTCATCGATGTAGCGGAGGAAAAGGTGGGGGGGGTGGTACCAGTGTAGCTGCAGAAGATGGACTGTTCCACATATCCTACAAAGAGGCAGGCAGTTCCAAAACCGTACAACCCAGATGGCCTCCTTCTTCCAGGTAATTATCCATAACCACCTGATGTTGAGGCAGTTCCTCGAAAGCCAGTGCCTTCAAACAAATCTGTTGGACTATAACCTGGTGTTGTGTGTTTTTTAACTATGTAAGTCATAATGTGTGTTCAGGTCCCCCTTCAGAGAGTTTACCACACAATTTAGGGTATTTCCAATGAGACATTAAACAGAGGGCCTATCTGCCCTCTCAGGTCAACATAAAAGATCCCTAGGCACCATTTCGAGAACAGCAGGAGAGTTACTCAGTGTCCAATATTTATCCCCCAATCAACATCCGAACAGATAATCTGGTGGCTATCAAATTGTTAATTTTGGAGCTTGCTGTGTGTCAATCGGTTGCTGCGTTTCCTCGCTCATCACCTTGAAATACGTCGCCACGATTTCATTGGCTGCAAGGCGCTATCTGAAGTTTTGACGTCGTTAAAGGCGTTATGTCCATTCAGTTTTCTTTTCCCGAATGGATAAAGAGAGAAACAAACAATCTTTCCATTAACCTTCAGACGAATCTTTATGCGATTATTTAGGTTTTACAAGCGGCACAATTTCAATCATTATCTTTGCGACTGGTGCTGCAAATCAAGATGAACCAAGCCATCAGGAGGAAACTGTTCTAGTTTTATAAATGTAACATTAAATCGTGTTACGTTTACTATTCTTTGATCCACTTAATCAGAACACGTTGAATATCTAAAATATTGAGAAACGCTGATCGGAAACTTCTGGACGTCTTGTTAACAAAAGCTGACAGCTCTAAAGACCCGTTTCAGAATCCAGAAATATCCTGGTTTATTTCATCTATTTTATCGAAAAGCAGGCTGAAATGAATTAATGTTGACATTGTGCATCGCCTCAATCCCAGAGTTGTCTTGTGTATTCTCTCATATCATTGTTCTGAGGTTAAAGTCATTTTCACATTTAAAAAACGAAATGATTCACTGATGGTATCAGGAAGGGAAAACTGAGTTTGGGCGAAAAATGGCCCGGAATAGATAACGGCAGACTGTCTTGTCATTCCGTCTTTCGAATCGTAATTCTCAATGTAACGACCGGTGCATGAAAATGTTTCGCCGCTCGTTGGGGAAAAAATACGGATACCAATTTCTTACTCAAACAGATCAATGCTTCAGTCCTGGATCAGTAACTGATTCACCACCTTATTTCAGTTTCATTACACTCAATGGGATAACTAAGCACGGACATTCCAGCAAAGTCAAAATGACAGTTCATGTTCCATCCAAAGCCGTTTTTTTTATTTGTTTGTTTTCTGTCTGTTAGCACGTTGTCTACAATTTCCTCCTTACACTTGCAGTCCTCCTATTCGTCCCTTATCCAAACCCTTTATCAGCGATCGGGGAGCCTGAAGTGGTTGCCGGACCACAGTTTCGAACTTCCAGCGTGTCGCCTCTGGTGGTTCCGATCCCCTCTGCCCCCAGCCCCCAACCACAAACTCTCAAAAACAATTCAGCCGAGTTTAGTGGTTTGATTATCCTCGTTCCTCATAGCTTACTGGGAAGCAGCCGCTAAGTTATTTTCTGCTGGACTAGATTTGAAGGAGTCGGACCTCTATTGTTTGAACCAATTCAGTTTAAATTGTTCACCTTCAACATTCCACATATTAATGTTCTATTTACTTTTTTTTCCAATTTTCGACAAACATCTGTTGTACATGTTCCGTTTTCCCAATTAGGTCTGAGTCAGGGAAACAAACAAATCTTTAAAATACAACTCCAGTGTCAGTGTTCAAATTGCAGTGCTGAACATTCCTGTTCAAACATCATTCTCTACAAAGTATTATGCAATATAAAACGATTTTTCACACAAACATTGTCTCAATTACAAGAGTAGGTTTCATCAAAGTCACGTTTACAGACTGTAGGTAGGATTTTATGCGTCAAATCAATGGGGTTTTTTTGTTAATGCACTTTAGTTTATTAATAGGCCTTTTTTTAGTCATCCTTAAATTTATCTAAGTAGTTTACCTTCAAAATAAGACAAAGACAAAGCTCATAGTACAAATACAAATGCAGATGAAGAAGGTACATTAATAAGAAATACGCAGGTGATTCAAAATACGGATTCAAAAGGGGTTTTATCTAATACTAAGCAACTTGCTACTGAAGGCAATGTCAGGGCGCGCTGGTGCACACAGGTGCAAAGGCACAATATTCATGTTCAGGGACACATACCCACACCACTATACACAGATACACACACATTTCCGCTCAGGGAGACTCAGAGACACACAACCAAACACAACACACTTTCAGGGACACAGACAGAAACATATCCACATCTAACGGCATTGGCACGTATTCACACACACACACTTTTATAATTGTGATGTCTAGTTCTGTCGGACAGACGTCTATAATGTGTCCTATAATTTCTAGCCTCAGTTTGTCTGTTTTTTCATGAGAATACACTGGGTCACCGAAAATGAAAAATAAAATACTCAGATATGTTTAATGTTACTTTCTGTACGTTTTTGTTCAAATTAAAATTGCCATACAATAAAAAGTGTAGCATATTACAAGCAATTTTGAGGAAAAGCAGGTATGAACAAGAATAATGCTCAATTCGACCATATTAGGAGTATCAGCAGAACGCTTTATTGTCGATGCACAGAGCGCAGCACCTCAGGCCAATAGCTGTTTGTATAACACGTCGGTCTCAGTGATCCAATGCCGCCTCGCAGCCCCCTCCCCCACACCAATATACTGATGTCAGATAGCACCAGCACATCCCACAGCTAGATAGTTTAGTCAAACTGTTAGGGGAGATGAACGGCTCACCACCGAATAACTAAACTGAACGGTTATTAATAATTGCTTTTTGCTTATTCCGATGATAAAATATACCTCTAACTATAACCCTCTCAAGACCTCCTCTTCTGGACACTTTGTACGCAGTAGTTGGTTTTCAACATGTTTGCCGGCTCAACAACTTCGACTCCATTCTCAGTGAAGGATATTTTAAATCTTCAGCATCATCCTGACATGGCGTCTCTTGGAGAGTCGGCGGAGTTCGATTCGCCTCCCTCCCCTGCTTCCTGTATGCTGGCAGGGACCAAACAACTGCACTTCAGTGAAACACAATCTCTAGCGACATACAATGAGCCGTTGCCCAAACTGAATTCCTGCAAAAATCATCCCAATTATTCCAGTAGTTCGTTCGGAAATAATTATTTGGAAATCGACCGCAGAGAAGCAAAGGCAAGCAACGGAGCGACGGGAAACATTAAGGGTAAAAATTAATTCATCACCTTTTACTTCATACATAATGTTATTAGAGTGCCTACAATTATTAGTTTTATAATATATATGCCGATAACGCGATCTCTGGTAATCTGCACGCATGCTTAGGATCCAAACTAATAAAATGTCTGCATAAAATGTGTATTAGGACTGGAATTTTTTTTTAAAAAAATCAATTTAATTCAGGCAAGTGAGCTGAGTTTACAATAGACAGTAAGTATAGAAAAATATATATAACAATTTTACATAAAATGTTTATTTCACGAGCGCTCCCAGGAAATCTTCACATTTCTAATAGATATCTAGGAACTTCCTTCGCAAATATATTAATTGGAGTTTCATTCATCGTTCAGATAACTCGCGATGTATTGTTATGAACTAAATAAATTGAAAATTGAGGAGCAAATTATGGGCAATATAAATAATATGAACGTTATTGAATGCCACGTTTTGAATTATTATTCAGTTTGTTTTGCTATTACTACTCTAGTTTCTGTTATAGTTGCAGATTTAAAGTATGATGGAATTCGGAAGGACAATGATTTATTTTAAAAATAGGAGTTGTCCTTTCCTTATTTTCTGGTTCAGGATTAATTTCGTGCCAAACTAACGGATCATCTCACATCTCATTCTTTCTTCCCCTGGACTTCACTCTATTAATATTGCCTCCCAAAGTAACACTAACCTCTCCAGGTTTGGATTTGTTACGCTATTTTGCTTAAAATTTTCAATGCCTGATTTTACTATGTTAACATCCTACTTCTCAAACTGACAGAGAATAGATTCGCCTTTTCTTCAAAAATGTCTTGCAGTATGTTTGTTCATATATCTTTTCAATACATTTTCCAATGGGAAGGAGAGAGATTTTAAACAGTTCGTTTTTTACACCTTTCCCACAGCGGCTGAATTAATTATTCTACAAGCTGATCAAAACACCCAATTTGAGAAGGGCGAACTACAGACTTTACAAACCTTTGCTTCACTGTGATTCATTCCACATTACCCTCTAACTCTATACGTCCATTGTTGTGATACGACGTTTATATTTAAACAGAAATCTTGACGTGTAGAGAATATTTTTACACAGAATTTCAGGTAAATCTTATGGGAGAAATCGTTCAATTTAAAGTGTTCCATATCCTGTCATTTATCAACGGGCTGGTGTTGACCTTGTCAAGTACCTCCTCTGATCTTGTGTTAACGATTTAACCTGCATTGTCTCAAGTTAAAGTTGAAATCCTGTATCTGCAGCTCCTGGACGTGTCCAGCCTTCCATTGAGATGTACACCCATTGTACCTTCAGATTAATTGTTCTATAAACCAGGCATTAATGCTAATATCTCCAACAGGCTTTATACTGTTCCTATAGTCTTTGAGAAATCTGATTCAACGTTAAAAACGGGTTTAGCAGAAAGTTGCAAGGGACAAAGGTCAGTTTTGCACTAATGATCTGGTTTTGCAATTTAGAATGCCGAGTGATGGGGGTGAACGCGGAGAAGGAAGGAGAGAAAGCTGATGAAGCCGAGCGGCCCCGGCGAAGAAGAAGGAAGCCAAGAGTGCTTTTCTCCCAGGCTCAGGTCTACGAACTCGAGAGGCGGTTTAAACAGCAGAAATACCTCTCCGCACCCGAGAGAGACCATTTAGCAAACATACTGAAGCTCACCTCCACCCAGGTCAAAATTTGGTTCCAAAATCGCCGGTACAAATGTAAAAGGCAACGCCAGGATAAATCCCTGGAGATGGTTGGCCTCCCGCCTCCCAGAAGAATCGCGGTACCAGTTCTCGTTCGAGACGGGAAGCCGTGTCTGGGAGAGTCTTCATCTTACCACTCGCCGTATAACATGCACCTCAGCCCTTACGCTTACGGCACTTATGCAAACTACACCAACTACAGTGCTGCAGCCTCCACCGCCAACTATGACTGTAACTATCCCAGTGTTCAAGCCATGCCCCCTTCGACAGCGGCCAGCAGTTTTATGAACATGAACTTCACCGTCAATGACCTGAACACTGCGGTACAGACTCAAATCCACCAGAACACTGGGGTTTCCACATTGCATGGGATTAGAGCCTGGTAATGTTAGTGGTGACACTGATTGAGCATAGGACAATATTCGCACTGAATGGTTGTTGACACAGGTCATCTATTACTGAAAGGCGAGAAAGTGCAGTCTGTCTCCCTGTTATATGGGTCACATTTTTTTAACGGGCAGCTCAATGATACAGTCAAAGGCTGCTAATTTAGCATTAGCGCTAATAAAAAGTATTATTGCATCTTCGAACCAAGGAGTGGATAAGGAAGATGTGAAATCATAATTCCACACACTTTCAGGGCTTTTATTTTAGTGTTCCAGATCACTGAATGAAGACCTTACCATTATTTAATCCCCAAATGTTCTTTGACATGTTAGCCTTCACTGCCCCAAACTGAACCAAGCAATGAGACTGACAACAATGTCGCAGATGATGTAAAAGGACTGATGTCGGTCGTTAAAAGACTCGGGCAAATACATCCGTCATTTTATGTCTTTTTTTTTCATACAACTTTTGATCTCGTATTTTAAAGTAGCTTTGTATTTGAGCCTGTCTTCCGTTATGCAGTGTTATTATGGTAAAGGGTGGGTGGCTCATTTTGATTTAAAGGATACACATGAATAGGCAATTTTGGTGATACCACATTGGGCAGAAAGATAGAATGTTAGTAGCCCAAGTTCAGAATTCGGTAGTAGCAGATCAAGTAGAAAAATCGCACCTTGAAATCATGCACTAACACTGCCCACTTTTTTTTACGTCATTATGCGAATTACGACGACGTTATTTGCAATTTTTAAAAATTGTAAGCCGCCTGCAAATCACTGCAGTAAATGTGTACAGTAAAATGTGTGCAATGTTGCTTTCTGTTTATTTCAGTTTGCGCGTGGGTTACAAGACTATGTAATAAAAAAGACATATACTGTATATACTTAACGCATCTGAATGACATTGGGAGAAAATCAACATGTTTCCATTTTATCTCTCCTATTTGGTTAAATCTCATTAGATTAAGCATTAAAACGCAACGCTGCCTTCAAATCCACAGGCAGGTTCCTTTAAACGGTCAGTTCGTTTTTAACCGAACAGAAATGCTTTCAACCATACCAGTGCTGTACTTTGTTTGGAATATTACTCTGGATAGAAAACCATGAACCCAATATGACGTCGTCTTCACGAAGTTCTGTCCTAACAATCTTCAATGTCTGCCGGTTCTAACCAGATAGAAAAAGCAAATTTTTTTTTGTATTTGGTTAGCAGGCTTATTAGCGCACGGATACATTCTATAAGTCAAATATTTCAACCCCAATTACACCCTATTTAGAAATATGCCGTTAGAAATAAGCGAGCACTAAAAATTAAACAGGGCACCTCTGCATTCCCGACTACTGTGACATGCCACGTTTTCACGGAAATGGCTAAACCAACATTCAGCAACACACGTTTGTTGATCAGAGCGGGTGATGCCAAATGTTGGTAGCGCTGAGAGTTCAGAATGAAGATTGAGTACATTTCTTTTACTTTTGAAATGAATTGGATTGAATTACGATTATTGGATGCCCTCTGAAGAAAAAAGTTAGAAATAAAACCTTTGCAATAGGATAGACTTTTCCCATTGCCAGGTATAAAATTATTTTGCTGATGCAACACTAAAATACGTGTATTTGAGAGAGATATCGCATAGCAAATGGGTATGCGACAAACTGATAGAATGTAAATGTTATGGAGAATTAAGTCTCTTAAGTGTCTAGAAGAGGCATGAGCTACATGTAGGTTATACTATCTTTCTCAAACCAATGGCTGCACGTCGGATTTCAACGGTCCGATTTTGCAATCTCACTACATGAAGAATTCTATCGTTCAAAGAATATAGGGTTTTGGATTGAACTGATCATGTAGAGTTCTGTCGTTCTAAGAACGAAAACAGCCCATTAGGTCCAACCATGCTATGTCAAACCTTTTTACTCCACCGATACCTCCTCTATTCTTGCCTCTTCTGACTCAGTCAGCATAGCATTCTATTCCTTTCTCTTTCATGCATTCATCTAGCTACCCCCGAAACTGCATTCATTCTAATCCCCTGCAACAGTCTATTTGTTCCATACTTTAACCTTCTAAGTATAGAAATTTCTATTGAATTTCTTATTAGAATTATTTATAGGTATCCCAACCATAATCCTTAATGATGGATTCTCCCAGTATTTAAAAAGTGAATGTTTAGTTGGCTGGAATAACTATAGGCGAAAGTGGGTACTGCAGATGCTGGAGATGAGAGTCAAGATTAGAGTAGTGCAAGAAAAGAACAGCAGGTCTGAGGAGTAGGAATAACCATAGTCACTGTGTTTCATAATATCAACTATCGGTTAAAAATTGCATTAGAATATCCAAAAGTTGCCTTTGGTGTTTCTTGTGAGTATATTCTTTGCGTTTCAAACCAAAGCTTTGTGAAACTTATGTCTGCCATGACTCTCACATGAAATCTCAGCTGGATTTGCAATGCAATTTAATATCTGGGTATAGCAGTAAGCAAAATTACAATGTAAATGCACCCATTGTCAGTGTTTCTCACAAATGAAGCAAACCATAACTCCAGTCATCAGAAAATGTTTTGTGGATATGAAATAAAATCAAAAACTTGCAAACACTCAGCAGTTCTAAAGACATCTCTGGAGAGAGAAAACTAGAATTTCAGATTGATGGTCTGTCACCAGAACTGAGAAAACATTTAAATGGAAATAATTTTAAGTGAGTGAAGGGCATGGGAAGTGGGAAAAGAGAAAAAAAGAAACCAAAGGGATTAAATGGCAGAAGTGTTGTGCTGCAGGGCCAAAGACAGCAGTCAATGGATGAATAAAGAAAAAATGCAGTTCTGGAAGAGATGTGAATGACTGCATGTGAACAATTGCCATCCAAATACAACAACAAGCGAAAAGTGAGAATAAAACCAAAACCTTCCACAGTTTTGTCCCCGTAAGCCCACCTCAATGGATTTCCATCTCCTCTTCCATTGCTTTTCCCTCTGTGTTCACTTATTTAGTCAGGGATTCTCCCCCACTCAGTGAATGTTTTTACCTATTTCCAGTATTCCCTTTCCATATGTGCCACTCCATGGGTCACTCTTTCTCTGTCTTGATCTATTCAGTATGACCTGCTCGCATGATATCCACCATCTCAATGTCAGTATTTTCTTCCTTGTATAACATACACACAAAGTTGGCTGAACGACAAGAAATAAAAAGGAAAGAGAACAGATGTCTCTCAGATTGGACGAAGGATGCATTGGATGCATTGAGGTTTCCTGAGGCTTGGTACTGAGACCATTGTTTTGCTTGTTTTATATCCATGATCTAGTCTTGATTATATAGCACACAATTGCAAAATTAGCAAATGACACAACATTTGGAGGTATTTTGAGAACGATAGTGATAGATAATGAGTGATTGATAAGCTAGTGGAATGGGCTGACATGTAGCCAATAAAAGTTAATGCAGAGAATGGTGAAGTGATCCATTTTGGTAGGAAGAACAAGAAGAGTCAGGACAAAATAAAGGGTACAAATGAAATGTGGTGCGCAAATAGATAGAACAGGGAAGTGGCAGCACATATAACATTAATCGAGATTGGTAGGGCAAGTTGAGAAAGTGGTTAAAAGATATACAGGAACCTGAGTTTATAAACAAGGGTCTACAGTATAAATACAAGCAAGTTATGGCGCACTAATCCATCTCATTTGGAGTATTGCGCCCAAAGTTGTGACAACAATAGACAATAGACAATAGGTGCAGGAGTAGGCCATTCTGCCCTTCGAGCCTGCACCACCTTTCAATATGATCATGGCTGATCATCCTTAATCAGTATCCTGTTCCTGCCTTATCTCCATAACCCTTGATTCCACTATCCTTGAGAGCTCTATCCAACTCTTTCTTAAATGAATCCAGAGACTGGGCCTCCTCGGCCCTCTGGGGCAGAGCATTCCACACAGCCACCATTCTCTGGGTGAAGAAGTTTCTCCTCATCTCTGTCCTAAATGGTCTACCCCGTATTTTTAAGCTGTGTCCTCTGGTTCAGCACTCACCCATCAGCGGAAACATGTTTCCTGCCTCCAGAGTATCCAATCCTTTAATAATCTTATATGTCTCAATCATATCCCCTCTCAGTCTTCTAAACACAAGGGCATACAAGCCCAGTCACTCCAGTCTTTCAGCGTAAGGTAGTCCTGCCATTCCAGGAATTGACCTCGTGAACCTACGCTGCACTCCCTCAATAGCCAGAATGTCTTTCCTCAAATTTGGAGACCAGAACTGCACACAGTACTCCAGGTGTGGTCTCACCAGGGCCCTGTACAGCTGCAGAAGAAGCTTTAGGAAGAATGTGAAGACATGACAGAGTGCAGAAAACATCTATGAGAATGGGTGCAGGACTTCAGTTTCATGGATAAGTAAGAGAAGCTAGGACTGTTCATTTCAATGAAGAGGAGGTTGAGAGGAGATTTAATACAAGTATTCAAACTCAGAATACAACAGGATAATTACACCCATTTGTGGAAGGATCAAGAAACAGATGGCACTGATTCAATGACAAACAAAACAATGAAGAACAGCACTTTTCTGCAGCAGTGGTCATGATCTAGAATTCAGTAACTGACAATGTAGTGGAAGCAATACAATCAAGGTTTACAGAGAAGTGCAGTGTTATAGGGAAAGGGAGGCAGGGGTAGAAGCAGCTGCATTGCTGTTGCAGGGAGCTGGCACAGACATGGTAGGCTGAATGGCTTCCTTCTATGCTATAATCATTCTATAAATCATTAATACAAAGCTATAATTGTTTCATTCTGATATTTAATAAGAAATGTGGTCCACAACAGCTCAAAAACTACTGCAGACAAAAAAATTCTGAAGAAGAAATAATGTTAATCATTAGAAAAGAACAGGTCCTCACACCTTTCCAGACTTCATGATCTTGGACGTTCCCCTTTAATTGCTGATAGGAAACTTCTATTTTCAAGTTTTCTCCCTCTTGATCTGTATCCCACAAATATTTGATCACTCACCTTCTTCAACAAATTCTCATGCCTCAGAATCTGGCCAACCCAATATTGCTGCATTTTCCTGGTGATATTTTCTGACTAATGAGCCAAATAAAATTTATTCATGAGTTATATTCCAATAGCTTAAAAACCCCAAAGCTAGGCAATTACATTTTAAAAAGCCCTGATTGCTTTGTTATATTCCATCACAGTGACTTAAATTCACTTCTTAAATCTGCAGTTCGAAAATACTGGTCTCAGTACTAGTGCCATGAAAGTGTCATCAATTCTTATAAGAACCCACCAGGTTTACTAATGTTCTTTATTGCACAGTAAGCTACCATGTTTAAAAATATTTAGGACTGACCTTTCCAGCAAAGACATACCTAATGGAAGAATAAAGATAAAAACAGTTCACAAAATCATCATTGATCCATAGGTATCAGAAGGATCAAACAAAGTGCGTAAAATTTTTAGCTGAAAATGTGTTGCTGGAAAAGCGCAGCAGGTCAGGCAGCATCCAGGGAACAGGAGAATCGACGTTTCGGGCATAAGCCCTTCTTCAGGCTTATGCCCGAAACGTCGATTCTCCTGTTCCCTGGATGCTGCCTGACCTGCTGCGCTTTTCCAGCAACACATTTTCAGCTCTGATCTCCAGCATCTGCAGACCTCACTTTCTCTGCAATAAATTTTTAATCAAGAAAGAAAAATAAAAGGAGATGTGGAGACCATTAAGGTTGATTAACGTTGGGAAATTGAAAGATGTTAAATAATGTTTTTTACATGTGAGGAGACCATTCAGCCCATCCTGACTGTTCAAGTTCTCTGCAAGAGCAACTCCACTCCTCCCATTCTCCAAGCATAGTCTTGTAAATCTTTTCTCCTTTTCCAGTATTATCCAATTCCTTTAAATCAGCTGTATTGTGTCTATATTAACTACACTCTCAGATATTCCATATCCTAACTATTATCTCCCTAAAAAAGGTTTTCCTCATGCCACTTTGATTCTTCTGGCAATCACTTTAATCCAGCATCATGTGGTTCTTCAGTTGTACACCAATGGGGACACAGATGAAGTGAAAACTTGGGAGTCAAGTATGAAATTGAAATTAGTTTCAAAATGATATTATAAATAATGTATAACCATAAGAAATATACCCTTGAGCCTAGTCTGCCATTCAATAGAGTCATGGTTGATTTGAAATTCCTCATGTCCACTGCCTTGCATTTTTCCCCATAACTCTTGATTCTCCTACTGATCAAGAATCTATTTCAGCTTTAAATATATCCATGGACTCTGCTCCTATAGCCCTTTGTGGTAAAGAGTTCCAAAGATTCACAACCCTCTCAGGGAAGAAATTCCTCCTCAACTCAGTCTTAAATTGGCACTCCTTTATTTTACGATTTTGTCCTCTGGTCCTAGACTCACCCATGAGGGGAAACATCCTCTCAGCATTTACCCTGGCAGGGCCCTTAAGAATCCTCTTTATGTCAACCTTTCATTCTTCTAAATTCTAGTGCATAGAGTCCCAAACTGTTAAGCCTTTGTTCATACGACAATCCCTCCATACCATGGATCATCCCAGCGAACCTTTCTGAACTGCCTCCAATGAAATTATACCATTCCTTAATAAATGGACCAAAATCGATGGTCTAAGGGATTCGATGATTCTATGAAAATGGCTTACAGTACTCCGGATGTGGTCTCACCAATACCTTGTACAGTTGCAGTAAGACTTCCCTACTTTTGTGCTCCAACCCTCTTGAAATAAGAGTCAACATTCCATTAGCCTTCCTAATTACTTGCTGTGCCTGTGTACTAGCTTTGTATTTGTGCACAACTACCCCCAAGACCCTTTGTGTTGCAGCTTTTTGCAGTTTTTCTCCATTTAAATAATACCTTGCTCTTCTGTTCTCCCTTCCAAAGTGAACAACTTTACATTTTCCCACATTATACACCATTTGCCAACTTCTTGCCCACAAACCTAACCTAACGTCTGTCTGTAAACTCTGTATTCCTCTCACAACATGCTTTTCCACCTATTTTTGTGTCATCTGCAAGTTTGACTGCAGTACATTTGCTTCCTTCATCCACATTCTCCAAAGTCTGAAGTTACTAAAGGAATAAATTTAAATGCCTATGTTGCATGGAGCTATGATCCATGTGCATTGTGACACGAAGGCGAGAGTTTGTCTGGATTCTGCATTTATTACAACGATTAAGAAAATTTTGTAAAGCCACAACAAGTTTGAGAAGCATTCTTTAACACATTTTCTTTCGATGTTGATTTCTGACATTGACCACTTTAAAATCTTATAAAATTCATGAGCTAACTCTCATGAAAGTTTCAGATTTCACAACAATCACTCCACAACACAACTAAATTAAAGAGTTTACTAACCTTTATGCAAGCAAGTTTTGTTGTTGTATCTTTAAAATGAGTCACGTGCACAGAGTGAGGATCTTTCAGCTAAGTGGTCTAGTTAGGGACCAGACAAATGCACTAAGAAAACAACAAACATTGTAAATCAGGTACCATAAAACATCCCTCAAACTGCTGATGACTATCTCTGCATGAAGGGAAATAGAGTGCTTCCAACATCAATGACACCTGCCTATCAGGCTGGTTGTAGCTCAGATCAATAAATGAGAAGAGGGACAACCAAGTGTAGCCCAAGGGCATACTCTGGCATCTTTTCAGTCTCAAATGAAATCTGGAGCCAACCTTCACCTGAAGCATGGAGATCTTCCCTTACAAATGTACAGACCTCTGGGTGGTCTAGTGGTTTGAATGAAATTTACATTGCATTGGTAATATTCCCCATAAGCAACTGTTCCCATTTAGTAAAATTTATCAAAAATAAGGATGATAGTGACTTTAAAACAAGTGAAGAAAACATACTAGACATATTTTACTTCTCCTTTCGCTGAATTACTTTAAACATCTCTGGTATATTCAAAGAATTAAACTGGAAAATCTGTTGTGCCTAGGATTTAGGGAATGGAATTCCAGAATAAATATTGAGAGGTAGAGTTTCCATTTCGGTCACAATCAATGATCCAGACATAAATTGTGTCCAAAATTGTATTAGTTTTGATAAATGTTTTCTTTTGCAAGTTTAAATCAAATGGATTTGTATATTGCTAAATATAAAATATGTAATGAATCAGCACAGTTGGGTACAATTTAGAATGTCAACATTAAAAAAAACTTTAAACAATACTGCTTTCTATCCTTAAAAGTGGTGATAGTGAGACTTGGTTGGTGTAGCTCAAGATGGGTTCATCGTGAAAACAAAGTATTTGAAATCAGTCCATCAAATGTGCATAAGAAGAAAGTAAATTACCTTTGTAAAGCTATGCAGAACATTTGCAATTCCCATTGATGTAAGGGTCAAGAGCAAGAAGGGATAGATTTAAGGTAATTGGCAAAAAAGTCAATGAGACATAAGGAGAAACTTTTTCAGACAGCAAGTGTTGGGATCTGGAATGCATTGCCTGAGAGTATGGTTTAGGCCAGTTCTATCAAAGCATTCAAGAGGGATTTGGATTATTATCCGAAAGAGAAGAATGTGCAAGGCTGCAGGGAGAATGCAGGGGAGTGAAACAAGGTAAATTGCTCCTTTGGACAGCTGGAGCAGGCACAAAGGGCCAAAAAGCCTCCTATGCTGTGTCTGCCTAAGCCAAATTACATTTTTTTACAGAAAGAAGCTGAGGATTACCATTCCTCTGTGTTGCAGTATGTGTAGAGTGGGGTAGGCTGCACATGTTTAGGCTAGCATTCAGTCCTATCTTCAGGCAGCTGCAGATAGCAGTGCAACTATTATGGTACGTAAAACCCAACAATAGATAAATGTTTTGAGTATAAGTAAGCCCACAAGACTGGGTGTGTTCTGCAGCACAATAACCCAGGCCCAGGCAAATAAGGCTCATAGAAACCCTGGGAGCCATTACTTGCAATAAAATGTTGGCATAAGGGCTCAGAAGAAGCATTGGGCACCAGTCAAAGCAATTTGAGTACAGAAGATCCTAGGACCCATTAATAATTCAGTGCAGTTGCAAGCATGGATGTAGGAAGCCCAAAAGCATAATTCTCAGTGCAGCTGAGAAATGCAGAAGCTTGGAGAAATCCCAGATGTAGTATCAGCTCAGTGCAGTTAGCTATCCATGAAAGAGCTGGAGTTATTCCTGTGAACCAATGCTGGAGTGTAGTCTCAGGAATTCAGTGGGCTGCAGTCTCAGCAAAAGGCATTGAACTATCAAGATGTGAGCAAGCATTGAGATAGTCCATGATAGAATCACGTTTGACAAGGTTTCAAAGCTATGTATTTAAAACTGAAGAACTAGAATCCTTTGAATAGGAGACAAAGTTCTAATGAGGTTTGGTGACTCAATATCACTTTTGTCTGCGTTGGTTGCTGCAAAAATTTGAGGGATCTGTCTTGACCTCAATTCCTGTTTGATAAGCTTGGTGGGATGCTTGACCATGTTTCGTCTATTAACTCATATATACCTTGTGTTAGTTCTGAGTGTTAGAAATAAGTTGCATGTAGTATGGATTGTTTTACATTTCGTTTTCAAAACTTGAACTGTGTAGCTTTACTCTCTTAGTAAGAACATGGGATCTCAAACAAAAGCAACATATTGTGAATGCTGAAATTCTGATACAAAAACAGAATGTGCAGGAGAAATTCAGAAGGTCTGGCAGCATTTGTGGAGAAAGATATAGAGTAAATAGTTCAAGTCCAATTTTAATCTTCTTTGAAACTGCAAAGAGCATTTGATAAGTAACGTGATTTATACTGTAGACAAATGTGGAAAAGAGCAATTAGAACAGTGGGGAAGGAAAGTGGAAGGTAAAATGACATGCAGGAAGTGCCACAGATTACAGGCAAAGGGAGTGGTAACAGTTGTCAAGAAGCATATAGTTGCAGAATAGATGTTCCTAGTAGGTGTTAATATAGGTTAGTTCTGGTGGAAAAAAAATTAAGAAAGCCAGACACTGGCTTTGAATGTTGAGGCAGTGAATGTTGAGTCCAGAAGCCTGTAAGGTGTCTAAGCATAAAATGACTTGTTCCTTCAGCTTACGATGAGTTTCACTGGAAGCTGCAGCAGGCCAATGACAGAAATGTAATCAAGAGATCAAGATGATGCATGGAAGTGGCAAACAACTAGGAGGAGAACGTAATGCATGCTTCTTGATGTGGGTGTGGGCCTGCAGCTCTGGGGCTTTAAGTTCCTGGTATAGTAACATTACCACCACACCACTGCCTCCCCTGACCAAAAGTGATCACTCATTCCGTATTTGTTTTCTTCCATGTAGAGGTCATATTCTGAGCAGCAGTAGAACTAAATTGAAAGAGGTACAAGTAAATTACTGATTCATCTGGAAGGAGTGTTTTAAATGTGAAAAGGGAGGAGGTAAAAAGGCAAGTGATGAGAAGGAGCAATGGAAGGAACATGTGGTGTTGGGCGTGATAGAGGGTGCCACTGAAGGAACATTCACTTCAAAACACTGATAGGGGTGGGGAAGATATATTTGGTGGTAGCATCAAACTGGAGGTGGCAGAAATGTAAAAGGGTTATTCATTTAATATGAGGGCTCACATGGTGCAAGGTAAGGACAAGGGCAATTTTATCAGTGTTTTGGAAATGGATCAGACATTATTAAGGGTTCTGTGTACCATGGCAGGAGAATAAGTGTGGAAACCTCAACTGAGCAAAGAATAAATATCACATGGATCTCAAACTTTGTCCATTTTAAACAAAAAGCTAAAGCTTGCTAACCATCCCATCACATAAATTTAATGTACCGAGCTTGGATCATAGCATTGCAAGAATTCTGTGATTCTGTGATATATCAAGATTCAGGAGCTAGTTTCAGTTTTTTTTTAAATCTTTGTTCAATCCATCCAAACCCCCATAAAAAAAGTTGGGGCGGCATGGTGGCTCAGTGATTAGCACTGTTGCCCCACAGTGCTGGGGACATGTGTTCAATTCCAGCCTCAGGTGACTGCGTGTGTGGAGTTTGCACATTCTCCCTGTGTCTGTATGGGTTTCCTCTGGGTGCTCTGGTTTCCTCCCACCATCCAATGATGTGTAGGTTAGGTAAATTGACCATGCTAAATTGCCCATAGTGTTCAGGGATGTGGAGGTTAGGTGCATTAGTCAGGGATAAAGATCGAGTAACGGGGAACAGTTTGGGTGGGATACTCTTTGGAGGGCCAGTGTGGGCTTGTTGGGCCAAAGGGCCTGTATCCACACTGTAAGGGTTCTATACCTTCTTAATTTTAGGGGTCTCCTCAAAATTTTGTTAATGGTCACAATAAGCAGAAATTGCAATGGAGATCAAGTTGGTGTAGAGTCATGGCTTTTTGTGGTTACAGCCTGTATTGAGATTATTCCTTTTTAAATTATTGTTGGATATAATTTATGCTTTAAATTTCAAGATCTTTACAAGATCTTTACAAGAATGCACAACTGAGTGGAAACACATTGCCATCAATCATTAATGCTGGTAGCCATTTTGACAAAGTTTCGATTCTACTCTTCAGTAGCCAATTTGATATCAACAATTCAGCACTGTTGGTTAAGAACACCTGGAAGAGACTAGATACAGTCAGGGAGATGCCTCAGATGTGGATTAAAAATAAACAATTGATACAAAACCATTCCCTTGGCTTTAAAAAGAAGCAAAGCTTCTTTAGGTTGAGAGCAATGAAAAATAGTCCATAATTCATACTTCAACAATTAAAAATTGTAATAATCTAAACATAACTGATACTACAACAGATAAGTAGGACTGTGCGCAAATTACAGAACAACCTGCACTAAAATATATACATTCATCTTACATTTATGTGAGTGGACAGTGAAAATACAGTGAACAATGGTAACACGTTGCAACCTTCAGTGTCAAATCAGAGCAAGAACGCTTGAAGGGACTGGAACCCCTATATAAACCTAAGGTTGTATGTTTGTCATGAAATATAAATTGTCAAAGTAACTGTAAGTGTTGTGAGACACATTCTGTCATGAAAATATTTGAACAGTTTTACGCTTCAAGCAAGGTCAAATTTGAACTGTTATGACTCTTATAAACTTTGTGAGTAATATATAACTTTATAAGAAAAAGGATCATCCACTTATATGAGTAACTCCTGTTTGGTTCTTCTGAACATGAGGTCAGGATAATTTAAATTAATTGCATTTTTTATATATCTTTGTAACAAGGGATCATTTCCTGGCTAGTTTTGTAACACGTCAGTAAGGTTCTGTATGGTAAACTGGTTAGCAAGGTTAGATCACATGGAATACAGGGAGAACTAGCAATTTTGATACAAAATTGGCCCGAAGGTAGGAGACAGAGGGTGGTGGTGGAAAGTTGCTGTTTGGACTGGAGGCCTGTGACCAGAGTTATGCCTCAGTGATTGGTGTTGGATTCACTGCTTTTTTCATTTATATAAATGATTTGTATGTGAATATAGAAGCTATGGTTACTAAGCTTGCAGATGGTATTAAAATTTGTGGTATAGTAGAAAATGAAGAAGCTTACCTCAGAGTACAAAAGGATCAGATGGAAAAATGGGCTGAGTAGTGCCAGATGGAGTTTAATTTAGATAAATGTGAGGTGCTGTATTAGATTAGATTACTTTACAGTGTAGAAACAGGCCCTTCGGTCCAACAAGTCCACACCGATCCGCCGAAGCACAACCCACCCATACCCATACATTTACCCCTTACCTAACACTACGGACAATTTAGCATGGCCAATTCACCTAACCTGCACATCTTTGGACTGTGGGAGGAAACCGGAGCACCCGGAGGAAACCCATGCAGACACGGGGAGAATGTGCAAACTCCACACAGTCAGTCGCCTGAGTCGGGAATTGAACCCGGGTCTCTGGCGCTGTGAGGCAGCAGTCCTAACCACTGTGCCACCGTGCCACCCACGAAAGGCAAATTTTGGAAAGGCAAATCAGGGCATAACTTATAAACTTAATGGTAAGATCCTGGGGAGTGTTATCGAGCAGAAACCTTGGGGCGTAGGTTCATAGTACTTTGAAAGCGGAGTAGCAGGTAGACAGGATAGTGAAGAAGGTGATTGGTATGTTTACCTTTCTCGGTCAGTGCATTGAGTGCAGGAGTTGGGAGGTCACTTTGCGGCTGTACAGGACATTGTTTGGAATACTGTGTCCAATTCTGCTCTCCCTGCTATAGGACAAATGTTGTTAGACTTGAAAGGATTCAGAAAACATTTGCAAGGATCTGAGAGGATCTGAGCCAAAGGGAGAGGCTGAACAGGCTGGGGCTATTTTCCCTGAAGCATCGGAGACTGAGGAGTGGCTTTATAAAAGTTTATAAAATCATAATGAATGCATGGAAAAGCTAAATTATCAAGGTCATTCCCCGGGATGAGGGAGTCCAAAACTAGAGGACATAGGTTTAAGATGAAAGGGGAAAGATTTAAAAGGGACGTAAGGGGAAACTTTTTCATGGAGAGAGTAGTACATGTATAGAATGAGTTGCCAGAGGAGGTGGTAGAGGCTGGTACAATTACAACATTTCAAAGGCATCTGGATGGGTATATGAATAGGAAGGGGTTAAAGGTATACAGGCTAATGCTGGCAATTAGGACTAGATTAATTTAGAATATCTGGTCAGCATGAATGACTTGGACCAAAGGGTCTGTTTCCATGCTATACATGTCCATGACTCTACTTCCAGAATATGGGAAATGTATAATAATGTTGAAAATATGAGTAATAAAAATCTATTATCATGCAGTATTGTGAATGCTATACTATAAAAGCTTGATTTTCGGCATTAATAAGAATTCAAATTACATAATCTTTAAATACTGGAACGTCAATAATAAACATTTCCTTGCCACATTCTCTTAAAGATAATTGAGAATACCCAAGGAATATGTATTTTGTTATACAACTGATTGAATTCCATGATGCAATTATATCCACAGTTCAAGAATTAGCATTTCCTGCACTTTACTCACTCATCTCTATCCATATCTACTTGTAACCTTTAGCCTTAGATCATCGAATGACAGAGTATACCTGTTGATTATTCAACTTTTCATGCTTGTTGTCATTTTATTAACAGCTATCCAATTAACTGCACATATCCCCATAGCCAAGAATGTTTCCATTTACAAATACATATTCAATATTTTTTTGCAAGTATAATGTTGTGCTTTATTCCTAATTAAATAGTTAAACACCCCTTTGCATAAAGTTTTTTGCCTTTGGAATAATTAGCCTCAACAATAACTTATTATAATATACCAAATTTGCCTCTGAATGGCCAAAATGAATTAATCTTATTCGGTAATTCTCTCAGAATGTCAGGTCATCCCTACGTAATGATCTTTTGCAGCTCTTGTAGTTACTCCTCTTTAGCAGTTGCCATTTGTATTCATACTGGGTCTGTCCGAAGTTCAACAGATCCGCCTTGAGAAAAGAGTTTTCAAACCAAAGGCAAGACGTTTCTTGTGTTGCAAAAGACATGCAACTAGATCTTTTTTGTGAGGCATCTACTTCACGAATCATGACCTCCCATCTGTCACAAATTTGTAATAGGTAAGACTTTGCTAACAGAATCTGCTTGAGAGAATCAAGGACATATTGGTGCTTGCTTTGCCACACATAGAGGCTGTCCTTCTTGAGCATATAACTTAGTGAAGATAGCTTCCTACAATGTTGGCAATCTATGGCAGGACAAAATTAGGCAATCTAATGCTGGGTTATCAATGCTCTTTATCCTGTAGTGTTGACATTTATTTAACATCCTTGATCTTGCCTGGATTGGTGCAGACTCCATGGGGAGAGTAAACGGATCCAAGGAAGTTTATCTGGCTGAGGTTGACTGGTACATTGTGCTATTAAATATTAATCCATGTCTTTGTGATACAGACATCACCATATGAATGTGTGGTCATGTTCTGCCTATGTCTTACCCATGACCGTGATATCATCAGCTATGCCAATAAAGGTAAAGTCTCCTAAACTCACATTAGAGAGGGATGGCTGGCGGTGGTTTAATCTCAGGGTCACCACACCACAGGGTGAGAGGGGAGTATGAGAATGCGGGACCATCACGGTAACCTAAGCTGCTACAGGAATTGAATCCACGCTGTTGACATCATTCTGCATCGCAAACTAGTCATCCAACCAACTGTAGTCATGCAAATACAACCAGCCTAAATTCTGAATAATCCTATACATGTTTTGCTGAAATATGTCTTGGTTTACTGATCATCTGGACATCTTGCTCCAGAATCTTACTCTAGAAAGAATTCAGCATTTCATTCTATCAGCGTTGTATTTTGTGTGGATATTTTTTCGCTGAAAGGTTGAGGTGCTTTGGATCTAGGCATATCCTTATGATGCTATCTTTCTTTGAAACAGACATGATGGAGCTACATAATCTGTGTTGGTTGATTTATCAAATTATACTAATTCACTAAATTTCATTCAGTTCCGTTCAAAGCTTCTCCTGAAAATAAAGCCTTAAAAATTTCCGATCATGTTAAACCCATTAAGATACAGTTCTTTAAGCTTTAACCACTGGGAGTATTGATTGAATCTCATGAATTGTGACTATACCTCGATCTGACTGTAATGGCTGTCCTGCAGCTGCTGCACTTTGAATTTTATCGGGTAGAAGATTTCTGGAAACAAAGATGTGCTTGCATTTTGGCACTGCATTATGATACTGCAATGCATGAAATTGATGACCTATTACAAACAATGTAGTGGTCTTTTGTACCATGGATGCCACTTATTGAGGTACATAACCTTCAAGACGCATAATAGCAATATGTTGTCACTGGTTAATGCTTCGATTTCAGGTTTTACTTTGTGTCACGCTACTATTACAGGTTGCATTATGTTAATGGTTGTAAAAGCTTCTGATCACTCATACCATTGACATGGTGAGTCAGGTTAACAACACAGAAACCTTGATAATTTTTAAAAATTTTCCTTTTACCTTGTTTGAATTTGAACTCTGATGTATTTACATTTATGTACCTTATTGTACTTTCCTTGCTGCCAGTGTTATAGAGTTGTTTTGTCTTGTTGGTCACCTTTGTTTTGTTCAGGTATCTGACTTCGCTTATGAAACCAGACGTCTATGACATGCATGCATTCCTTATGCTGTAGGTAGGTCACTTAGCTTTGCTCAGTTGGCTAAGTTGCAATGACCATAAGACCATAAGATGTAGGAGAAGAAATTAGGCTATTCAGCCGACCGAGTCTGCTTCACCATTCAATCATGGCTGATAGGTTTTTCAACCCCATTTTCTTGCTTTCTCCCCGTAACCTTTGATCCTCTTGGCAATCTATCTTTGTTTTAAATATACTTAATGACCTCGTCTCCACAGCCTTCTGTGGCAATGAATTCCACAGATTTACCACTCTCTGGCTAAAGAAGTTTATCCTTATCTTCATTCTAAAAGGTCTTCCCTTTACTCTAAGGCTGTGCCCTTGGGTCTTGTCTCTCCTACTAATAGAAACATCTTCCACTCTGTCTAGGCTGTTCAGCATTCTATAAGTTTCAAGCAACTCCCCCCTCATCCTGCTAAACTCCATTGAGTATTGTCCTAGAGTCCTCAAACGTTCCTCATATGTTAAGCCTTTCTTTCTTGGGATCATTCTTGTGAACCTCCTCTGGACCCACCCCAGGGCCAATATATCTTTCCTGAGGTGTCGTGCCCAAAAGTGCTCACAATTCTCCAAATATGCTCTGACCAGAGCCTTATAAAGCCTCAGAAGTACATCCCTGCTTTTATACTCTAGTCCTCTCGAGATGAAAAACAACAGTGTATTTGCCTTCCTAACTACCGACTCAACCTGTAAGTTTATCTTGGACTAGAACTCCCAAGTCCCTTTGCACTTCAGGTTTCTGAATTTCCACCTCATTTAGAAAATAGTCACACTTTCCTACATTGTATTTCATCTGCCACTTCTTTGCCCACTTTCCTAACCTGTCTAAGACTTTCTGCAGCCTTCTCACCTCTTCAATACTATCTGCCCTTCCACCTATCTTTGTAGCATCTGCAAACTTAGCCAGAATGCCCTCAGTTCCTTCATGCAAATCATTAATGTATAAAGTGAAAAGTTGTGGTTCCAATACTGACCTTTGTGGAACACATTAATCACTGGCTTCCATCCTGTGAAGGACTCTTTCACCGCCACCCTCTGCCTCTCTGCAAAGTGATGTCAACAATATGGATACAAATTCCCTAGTGGCTGAGGTTACAATAAAGGACTTTGCTTCTCAACCTTGCCCGTCACCCAAAATTAGGAGTCACCAAATATTTCTCTCCAATGATTTATTGAATAATTGATTTATTGTTGTCATATGTACCGAGATACAGTGAAAAGTGTATTGTTGCATATGATACAACTAATCGTACCCATACAAAGTGCATCAAGAAAGCAGAACAGAGTGAGAAGACAATGTTACAACCACAGAGATGGTACAGAGAGAGAAAAAGATCAGAATTAACATTTGAGAGGTCCATTCAAAAGTCTGATAACGGGGGGAAGAAGCTAGTCTTGAATCTATTCATGCATGTCTTCAAACCTCTATCCTGTATCTTCTGCCCTGGATGGAAGAGAGTATAACCTGAGTAGAAGGGGTCTTTCATTATGCTGGTTGCTTTCTGAGGCAGCGGGAAGTATAAATGGAGTCAATGGTTGGAAGGCTGGTTTGTGTGATATACCGGGCAATGTTCACAACTCTCTGTATTTCTTTGCAGTGCAGTTGGTATACCATACTGTGATCCATCCAGATAGGATGCTTTCTATGGTGCGCCTACAAAAATTAATAAGACTCATAGAAATATACAGCATGGAAATAGACCATTTGGTCTAACTTGTCCATGCTGACCAAATATCTTGAACTAATCTAGTTTCATTTGCCAGCACTTGGCCCATATCCCTTTAAACCCGTTCCTAATCATATACCCATCCAGATGCCTTTCAACTGTTGTAACTGTATCAGCCTCTACCACTTCTTCTGGCAACTCATTTCATACATGCAGTGCTCTCTGCATGAAAGGTTTGCCCCTTAGGTCCCTTTTAAATCTTTCCTCTCTCACTTTAAACCTATGCCCTCTAGTTTTGGACTTCCCCCATCGCACGGAAAAGACCTTGTCTATTCACCCTATCTATATCCCTCATGATTTTAGAAGCCTCAATAACATTATCCCTCAAACTTCAAAGTTCCAGAGAAAATAGTCCCAGACTATACAGCCTTTCCCTATAGCTCAAATCCTCCAATCCTGGCAACATCCTTGTAAATCTTTTCTGAACCCTTTTAAGTTTCATGACATCCTTCCTATAGCAGGAAGATCAGACCTGCAAGCAGTATTCCAAAAGTGGCCTAATCAATTTCCTGTACAGCCGCACCATGACCTCCCAACTCCCATACACAATACACTGACCAATAAAGGTGAGTAAACCAAACACTTTCTTCACTATCCTGTTGACCTAGGACTCCACTTCCAAGGAACTATGAACCTGCACTGTAGACATGTTAAATTTCCTTAGCCTTCATGACTGTCATGTCAACGTGGATGGATCAGGACAGATTGCTGGTGATTATCATTCTCAGGAATTTGATGCGATCAACCATCTTCACCTCAACCCCAATAATTCTGTAAAATACCACATGCTTTATAGATATCACCTGGGTAGACAAACTATATTTGTTACAGAATTTGTTGGTTGATGCAGTTTACTAATCATAACAGTCATGTTAGTGGCACTTGAAACATGTAATTCCCATTGGCCTGCCATGATAACTTCATACTTGAATTTATCCTCAAGTAATATGCCAATGGTATAGTCCCTTTTAGTCCCCAAAGGTTCCTTCTTAAAAGTGTAATTTGGAATTGGTGTAGAGTGACTCAATGAGCATCTCTGATAGTTCCTCTTTGGAAAAGTTCCTGCCTTACACTGCAGCATTTTTCCACAAACTGGCCAATAGACTCTTGGAGTTGCTGTCGTTATGACATGGGTTGGTGTCATTTAATCCTGAAGTTATTTCTTACCTTGAGCTGGTCTTTGAGAAACTTCCAGATCATTTCTGGATATTTCTGATCATCAGTGAAAAGATTGAATGTGTTAATTTTGCGAAACTCCTTCTTGTGAACGGCATGCAGGATATTTAGAGCTCTTTTCTCGGGATCATCTAGCATTTGATCTGCAAAATAGAGCTGCATATACTGCTTGCCTGGTATCAGTTCAGTAAAGATTTCATTTGATGATGATTCTATGATGAGTTTTATGCGACCCATAATTCTACTGTAAAAAGAATACCACCTTAAGCTGTGTGTCCCTGATTTTGTGTCAGTATAAGTTAGAACTGCTGCTTCACAGGCCTTGCCCCTTTAGAACAACTGCTACATTGGCTTTTGTCTCTTTAAAACTGAGTATTTCAGGTTTGTAATAGCATATTTCTGCAAATATGTGACATTCATGTCTAAAAAGCAGTCCTGACATCAAATGGTGATTTTCTTTTTCTCATTTCTGTGTCAATTTGGAGAAAGAAAATAACAGAATTGACCAACATCTGGATGCAGGTAATGTAGAAAACTATTTTTAAAATGATTTCAATCTGTATTTTCTGAAAGGAGCACTTTGGAGGTCTTTTTAATTAGGTCAGCAAACTCTCATTTTGTTTTAAGAGAGAGATGTGACGTGTGCATTGTGCTTCAGTATACCTTTAATTTTGGTCGCATTTATAACTTCAGCCATTTTCTTGTTTAAGTAATACATTTTTAGAAATTTCTGGACCTTGAAAGAACTTACATTCTAACCAAACCAAAGCAGTACTGTTTTCTTGGTGTTAATGTTATGTCTATGTTAATCAGTACTCCAGAAATTGATGCTGCATAACTATGAGGAATATTCCCTTTGACTGAATTCCCTATTGTCTAAAGCTGTTGTATGGCTGGTCTTCAATTAGTTTCTAGATATCTGCCATGAAGTTATTAGTATATTTCATAGATAGCCAGCATGGTGTGAGTTTGCCTCTAGTCAGGTGTTTTATCTGATGCTTCAATGCTTATGCCGTGCTTCATTACAGTTCAAACCTGGCTGTAGATGTCATGACATTGAAGAATCCCATAGATATCTTTAAAGCAAACTATTATATTCAAATATTATATTCCTCAGGCATCTGTGTGATGGAGCTAATATTAAGCTATTAGTTTAAAACAGACCACATGTGTCATGTTCTAAAGTAAGATGGATTATGAACACTTTATACCCTCAGGTCACATGCTATGAGGCAATGCTGTTATTATAAGCATGTTTCTTAAAGGTATACTGACTTTCTTTTTATTCATTGCGGGACTTGACATCTTTGACTGGCCAGCATTTACTGGCCATCCTTAGTTGCCCTTGCGAAAGTGGTGGTGAGCTGCCTCATTGAACCTCTGCAGTCCATGTGCTATAGACTAAACCACAATACCCTTAGGGAGGGAATTCCAGGATTTTCACTCAATGACACTGAAGGAAGTGCAATATATTTCCAAGTCAGGATAGAAGTGGCTTGGAAAGGGAACTTGTAGGTGGCAGCGTTCCCATGTATATGGCCCTTGTTCTTCGAGGTGGAAGTGATTTATAGTTAGTATGGATAGAGTCAATAGCCAGAGACCTTTCCCCAGGGCAGGATTGACTGGCACAAGGGGTCATAGTTTTAAGATATTAAGAGAAAAATATAGAGGGGATGTCAGAGGCAGGTTCTTTATGCAGAGAGTTGTGAATGCAAGGAATGCATTGCCAGCAGTGGTGGTGGAAGCAGTCATTAGGGACATTTAAGCAACTGCTGGACATGCACGTGGACAGCAGTGAATTGAGGGGTGCGTAGGTTAGATTATTTTATTTTACTGAGCAGGTTATTGATGAGCAGATGCTGCTTGATAGCACATTTTGACAACTTTGACAATAGTAGACTGTTGGACTTATAATTAGTCGGGTTGTATTTGTCCTGCATTTTGTACTGTGATCTATATGTGCAATTGTCAATATTGAGGGGTAGATACAAGTATTGCAACTATTCTGGAACAGCTTGGCGACTGGAGTGGCAGATTCTGGAATACAAGTCTTTGTACTATTGCCAGAATGTTGATACTTTCACCTTTACTGTATCCAATGCCGCCAACCATTTCTTGATTTAATGTGGAATGAATCAAATTGGCTGAAGACTAGTAAGTGAGATTGAGGATTACTGGAGCAGGCTGAGATGGATCATGTATTTGACATTTTTGGCTGAAGATTGCTGCGAATGCTTCAGTCTTATCTTTTACACTGATGTGCTGGGTTCTTCCATCATTGGGGATGGAGATGCTTGGGGAGTCTACTCCTCCAATGTGTTGTTTACTTGTCCACCAACATTCACATCTGGATGTGTCAGGACTGTAGAGCTTAGATCTGATCCATTGGTTGTGAATTGCTCTGCCCATCACTTGCTGATTATGCTGTTTGGGGTAGAAGTAGTCCTGTTTGAAAGCTTCACCAGATTGATACCTCATTTTTAGGTATGACTGGTGCTACTTCTGGCATGCCCTCTTGCACTCACTCTCCATTGAAACCGGGTTGATCGTCGGGCTTGATGGTAATCGCTGAAAGGGGGATATGCCAGGCCAGCCGATACGTCGACCTTCCTGCTCCTCAGATGCTGTCTGACCTGCTGTGCTTTTCCAGTGCCGCACTTTTCTACATTATTTGAATTTTGTACCATATTACATAGTGATGGTGTCACACAATGTGATGGAGGGTATTCTCAATGTGAAGGCGGGACTTCTTCTCCAAGAAGTCTCCATAGGAGTCACTATTATCAATGTTGTCGCAGACAGATGCAGCTGCAACTGACAATTCATAAGGATGAGGTAAGTATGTTTTTCCCTGTCGTTCGTTCCTTCACCATTTGCCGCAGACCCAGTCCAGCAGCTACGTCCTTTAGGACATAACCAGCTCAATCAGTGGTGCTGCTGCTGAGCCACTCTTAGTGGACGTCACTGAAATCCCACACCAAGAAAACATTTTGTGCTCTTGCCATCCTCAGAGCTTTCCCCAAATGTTGTTCACCATTTACGAGTACTGATTCATCAGCTGAAGGAGGATGGTATATTGTAATCAGCAGGACGTTTCCTTTTCCATGTTTAACCCAAAACCATGGAGTCCAGAGTCAATGTTGAGGACTTACAGGGCAACTCCCTCCTGACTGTATATCACTGTGCTGCTACCTCTGCTGGGTCCGTCCTGCCAGTGAGACAGGACATATCCAGCGATGGTCATAGCAGTGTCTGGGACACTGTAAGGTATGATTCCCTGAATATGACTTTGTCAGGCTGTTGCTTGACTAGTCTGTGAGACAGCTGTGGCACTAGCCTGCAGATGTTAGTGAGGACAACTCTGCAGAGTTGACAAGGCTGTTTCTGTTGTTGTCTTTTCCGGCGTCTGGGCTGATGCCAGGTGGTCTGTCAGTTTCATTCCTTTGTTGAGATTTTGTGGTGATTGATACAATTGATTGAATTGTCCTCTGAAATGGCCTAGCAAGCCGGAGTCAACCTCATTGCTCTGGAGTAGCATATAGGTCAGAACAGATGAGGCTGGCAGATTTCCTTCCCTGAAGATCATGAGTGAGTCGCGGGGGTTTTCTGGCAACAGTTTCCTGATCATCAGTTGATTCTTAATTCCACATTTTAGTTACTAAATTAAAATTCCACCATTTGGCACAGGAGTATTTGAACCCTGGTCCCAAGATCATTAACTGAGCTTTTGGATTAATAATCTAATGATAAAACCACTAGATAATCACCTCCCCGACCATGAGACATTATTCAACAATAGTGAATTTGTAACAAGGAAAAAATTGTATTCTCATACAAATCTGTTGAACTGCATCTTTGCAATCTGTGGAGTATTGTCTGAGACTACAAAATTCAGAAGCTTGTGTTGAAAGGATTATCACTGCCTTTTCAGCATTGAAGGTGTACCTCAATCTATCTTAAATAGTAGTCTGCAACAATAAAGAAGAACTGGTCTTTAAACTTTAATTAATTCACTCCTACAGCCTTGCTGGGGAAAAAAAAATTGTAATAGTGATTCCTTCCTCGCTTGATTATTCACCAAAAATGAAATGCAATTATTGATCATTTAATAGATTGAGCATATAATTCCTGGCCACACCCGGACTGTTGCACATTTGCATGACACTTTGGAATGCTCACTGACCTTGATATATTGTCAGAAGAATCTCAAGTGTAGTTGTTCTTGGTATTATTAACCTCTCACTGAAGACTAGCAATCATTGTTACCAGTAAGATATCTATCCTGTTCAATGACTGGCATAGTAAAGCATTATTAGATACATTGTCACGATCCAACCTTCTAGCCAATGTTTCTTGATGTGGAAGCACTCTCGTTGTTGTGATTCACACAATTCTTGCAGTTTTCTTTCTGTAACTAATAAATGCTTTATGGCCTCTGTCAGGTAGGCTTAAGCCTCTTCGATTCTGAATTCTAAATCTGTTTTTTTTCTGCTACACTTCCTGGCATCTTGCACAGTGTGCATGCCTTCATTTGGTTCCTCTACTATATGCTTTCAGTTGTTGAGACAGACCTCATTAGTCTCAACCTGAACCATTGAATTCTGGGTGTCTTGTTTTAACTTTGTATTCAGAAGAGTAACCAATGATTTATAGTCCATTTATACCTGAAACTGTAATGATTCACATCGTCTGAACATTTTGTACATATCTAAATTACTGCTAAAGCCCCCTTTTTATTTGTAGTATACTGTTGTTCCATCTCTGTTAGGGATCTAGAAGTACAGTATAATGGCCTATGCTTTCTACTCTTATCCACCTGGTAGAATACTACCCCTCACCATACTGAAGATTCATCAGCTGTTGTTGTGGTTGCTACATGTGCATGATAGTATGGTAAGATTCTGATGAGATCAGGATAAATTGAATATGTCAAAAGCTTTCGTCTGGCCTACATCCCAATTATTAACCTTGGCATTCTAGATATCACAAAGGCTGATTTACTTCTACTAAGTTTGCTAAGAACCTTCCTGTATGATACACCATCCCAAAGAATCTTTGGAGCTCCATGATGTCTCTGTGGTGGTGGAAACAGTCTAATGACCTTGATTTTCAGGAGTTCTATCGTGATTCCAGTGGCATGGATTATGTTCTTGGTTTATAAACTCTCACTTCTCGTTATCCTGAAGTATTTTCATGACCCTTGTAACTCTTTGGTCATGTTCTTCCAACACTTTGGTCAAGTCTTTCCTCTGTGGCTTCATGTAAGTTCTCATGTGACCCAACCAATGCCTTCTATGTTCTAATCAGTTTGATATTGTTCTTTGGAAAATGTCTGGGGTGGAAAATATTCCAAAGTGTAACCTGCTAAAGTAATAAGAGCCCCTCAAAAATAGTACCCATGTAATAGTAAAACCCGTAAATTTAACCTTAAAAAGTAGTAAAGAAAATTGATTATTACTCGTATATATGGTATGTTCCTCTAAATCCCTGTAATATCATTTAGATTAGCTGCAGTGAGTGGGGAGGCATGAGACATGGCAATGTCACTGGACAAATAATCTTGAGACTCAGGCTATCAACTTGGAGCGTGAGTTTGAATCCTATCATGGTGGAAGGTGAAATTTGAATTCAACCGCTTTTGCTGCTTTGTCCACATCTTTATTCATGGGTCTGGTACCTAACTCTAACTAGTTTCCCACTAAAGGATTGTTTTTTAAATCCAGAGTAATTTCAATAAAACTCTTTTTAGTTTCTTATATGAAGATATTCTTTCAAGTCCCTGGAAGACCGTCTGCCCTCTGCTGTTTTCCCTAGATAGTCATGTGTGACTGGCATCATCATTTCATCTTATGCATAATCAACATCACACTTTATGTTGATGTCTCATTGCCCAAATCCCCTTTCATTACCAGCTCCAATATTTGACCCATCAGCGCCAAAGCTACTCAGTTGATTGCTTGGATGTTGTTACAAAATTTACAGTGACTATAATTTAGAATGACCTAATTGGCTCTAAAGTACTTTGGCATATCCTGAGACCATGAATGGCTCTACGTAAATGAATACATTCATTTATTCTACCAAAAGCAAAGGTCTATAACCCTCTGTCGATTGACCAATTTTTATTAGTCCAACACTCAGAAAAGCATCAGATATTTTCCTGAATCAATCAGTTCAGAGATGTGTATAATACATCTCCAGTGGGGGCAGTATTTGAACTTGGGCATACCAGATCATAGGTGAGGATGTTACCACTATGCCATGAGAGTGTCAGAAAAGTTGCATGTTCATCAGCCTAACAATCTTCAGCTGTATCCCATCCATTACAAAAAGGAGAGTATAGATTTTTAATGATGATTTATGGGGCTTGATTTTGCAGCCTGCCCAGTGGAGCCTTTGCAGGCTGGAATGGTGCCAGTTATTAAATATCAAGGGCATGATTTTCGCAGCCAACCTACCTGCCCCCACCTCACTGCAATTTTACAATAAGCAGGGACTGCTTTTGCTCAGCCCACTTATCCAATTAAGGTTCGTAAGTGATCATTTAATACCCATTTAATACAGGCCTCCTCCTGACAGCTGGGATTTCATCGGGGTGAGAAAGGCCCATGCCAAATCAGCATCTTTGTCAGCACAGTAACTGGTGCTGCTATTTAAAAGGAAAGTTACAGGCTTGTTGTTAATAACCAGGAATAACACCATCAAACTACAATTATCCAAACATCTTCCACATAAATTAATGAGGAGCTTTATGCCTTATTCTGCTTGCATGTGAAGTTCTAAAATTAAAATTACAGTTAAGTACAGTGTACCACACATTAACCCTAAAGTTGCCTTAAAAATATCCCCAAGATTACAGATAAATTTCTTGGTGAGTATTGCGTGCTACATTTATACTATATCTACTGAATATCTTTATAAAGGAATCTACTTGCAAAACTGTTGGTCCAAAGTCAACAAGAAAACAAATGTTTTAGGTACACATAGGCTTAAATGATTGGAGAAGTCAAATGTACAGCCATTTTACAACTGAATATCCATCACAGAAATGGCATTTGAAAAAATGAATGACTACACTATTTCCATAATTTTTCATTGGTTTGCTCAATGCAAGAGTGCTCACGGAGATAAAGGATACAAATACTGAACCCACACAACTACACTACAGGTAAAAACTGGAACAACGTTTTTTCTCCAGATCTGTTATATCATGGAATAAATTTTGGCAAAAGCAATTAATGCTTTAGAAAGGAACTGAACGAATAGCAGGTGAAGAACAAGTCTGAAGATTATAGGGATAAGTATAGACAGACGATCAATTACATCACAGAACACTAGTCCTTTTGAGACAAATGAAATGTCATCTGTGATTTTAAGCTAGTCATGGTTGAACGATGTAAGTTGTAACATTACACCAATATTAGAATTTTACTCTGTTGTCCTGAGGGGTCCAGAACAAACAATGCACCTTAATGGCCAACATCAGAAATATAAGCCTTATTGTATCACTGGGAACCTTTTCATTTTCAATATCAGTCACTCACGTGGTCTCACTGAGTTGATTTGTAGTTGTAGTGTTGATTTCAGTGTTGCCTCATTCACAGTTTTATTTCTTCTTTCATTATCAATCCACCTTTTAGCAATTTTACACACAATTACAAGGTAATTAGCATCTTTCCTATTTTTCTTTTCTACTGAACTGATACAGTCAGTAATTGAATGTGTAGCCTGCCAACAGATTGAACTCAACAGAAATTGCTTCTTGATGGTCTCTGGATTGAAAACATTAACTCTGTTTTCTCTATAAAGATGCTGCCAGACTTTGTGAGTCTCTCCATTAATTTCTGTTCCTGTTTCGGATTGCCAGCTTCTGCAGTTCTTTGTTTTATTTTAGATTAAAATCAACATTGTTCTCATCATGGCCAAAGGTTATGTTCTGACAGGTAGAGGGAAGTTACGATCTTGATATTTTAATAGGCTTTTAGGTTATATATGTGTTTCTTGTACTTCAAATTTTCACCGAGGCTGTATTTCGGGGAATTCCATGTAGAGTGGAGGAGTGCAATATAAAGGGCAAGTTCAGTTGAGGAATCACTGAAACTAATTTTGCACAGCTTTTGGCAGCCACTTACAAAAGGGCAAATGTGTTTATCCGTTTTGTTTTGATATAGAAGAAAGAAAAATTTAGTTAAAAGTAAATGATTTACAGCAAACAGAAAGACGTCAGTGAATTGGTGGCACGCAGTTTCATTGCCCAAACCAATGGAAGTATAGATCTCAGATACATCACTATCAGGTAGTGTGAAAGGATGAAGTAGGAGGGTAAACCAGAAAGAGAGCCATTTGTAAGTCATGTGTCCTACAGTAGGCCAAAAGTTTGAAATATAAAAAGAAAATCACTTTAATAAGTAGAAAGATAATCATAAAGGTTGAGTTTAGTGATGACTCTGAGTAGGAAACATGCTAAGCAGGTGAGTTAACTTTACAAGAGCTGAAATTTCAAACTTAAAATGGCCAGTTCAGACAGAAAAGTAAAGTCAATGCAAGTTGTGCCTCGTTCCATCCTGTGGAGGGTTCCTACTTGCAATACATTTTTATTCCATGAATATTTATTATTGTACAGCTGTTTGAAATTAAGTCCTACCTTTATAATTAAGTTAATCGTGCACAAGAAACTCATGGCACTCGACTCACATTTGTTTAAGTTTGCTATGCATTAGATTTGACTTTGTACAGATGTGTCTGAGGTGAAAGAATGTCTTTGTTGAATTCTACAACAAACGGAAGGGGACGGGGGATGGCAGTTTGAATGGAGGGTTGGGACTGGTAAGGATGAGTTCAGAGGTTGGAGAGACGATTTTGGAAATGTGGGTATGTGCATGTAGGACTGAAAAAAAGCTTTGAGGGAGATAAGCAGATATGGCCAGACAAGGAATTGTGCAGTAGGAAGGACCAGGAGACTTATTCTGGTCACAGATGGGTGGGAGCAGTCAATAAAGATAATGGAATGAGGAACCTAAAAATGTATTGTCAGGGTATTGGCTGGTATAGTAAATGTTCATAGTAACATTGGGGAGTTTGATTCAGCAGCGAGGTCAGGTCTAGTCTGAGGTAGGAATATTCAAAGGCCTCATGGCAGATCATGGGATTTAACGGAGGTTCTCAGGATGGTACAGGCTGTGTCTCACTGAATCTTGACAGTGATAGAGGACGGCTTCTTAAGGATGAATATAGTTGGTCTTCGCTGGGCCCTATTGATTCGCTGGGCAATCAATATGTAGATGTCTGGGACTGACAGAAGAGAAATCAGGTCAGTACAAGACCCTGTTGCTCAATTAGGGAAATCCTGAGCTGTTGGTGTACATTCTAGGCCTACCACCACTATCTTCTCCACAACAATCCAAAGAGGCAGTGGTGATTAACGATAAACTTGTGGTGGGACTGTACAGGGAAATTTCTGTACCTACAAAACATAAGCTTTCATTGTGCTTTTTGCATTTCTGTACTTTACGTGTAATTTGGTTAAAAAATAACATTAATTATGCTAATTGGCAAGTCATTGTTTGAAATTGCAATCGTACAATTTCTACAACCTGAAAATCCCTGAATTTGTTCACTTCTTCACAATCAATTAATTACTTTTGTAGTTTCTCAAGTCCCCGCAGATTGGTAATTAAGTCATGAAAGAAAGAAAAATACCTCTCTTCAAAAAAGAAGGAAGACAGATTAGGAATTTATTGATCTATTAACATCATATCTGCAATAAGGAAATTGCTAGAATCCATTATTGAGGAGATTACAGCAGGATGCTCAGAACATCAGGCATCAAGGTGGGTAGGAAATTGTTTTAACCAAAAGAGGTGGAGAGTCTGCAAGGGATTATGGATAGTTGAAATAAGTGGGGGAAGAAAATAAACAAATGTGTGTATAAACGGGAACTTGCGCACTTTGGTAAGAAGAATAGAAAAGCAGAATCGAGAGAGATTGCAGAATGTAGTGATACAGAGATCTGGGTGTCCTGGTAAATGATTCATAAAAGGCTAGTATGCAGGCATGACAAGTAAATAGGAAAGCAAATGGAATGCTGGTGTTTATTGCAAGGGGAATAGAATATAAAGGCAGGAAAGCTACTGTAAAGGAATTTGAGACATCGAGAGCATTGTACAGTTTGATTTCATTATTTTATTATTTTCATTAAAGTCAGTTCAGAGAAGGTTCATTTAGCTTGTTCCTGAGGAAGGGCTTTTTTTTAAAATGGTGAATATATTGGGCCTATATCCAATGAAATTCAAAAGAATAGGAGGTAATCTCATTGAAAAATTAAGATCTTGAAACACATTGAGAGGGTGGGTACTGGTTGGATGATTCCTCTTGTAAGGAAGACGAGAAGTAAGAGACATAGTTTAAGAATTAGATACCTCCATCACAAAAGGAAGATGGAAGAGGAAGACAGGGATGCACAGATTTTGTTTTTTTCCTGAAGGTCTTTAGAGTGTAGAATTGTCTTCCCTGGAGAACAGTGGAGGCTTGGCCATTGAATTTAGTCAAGGTTGAGTGAGATAAATGTTTTTTCGAGAATGCAGCAAGGATTCTGGAATGCGGTAAGGGTAGTGGCAGATAGGGATATGACCTGAGGCCACAATTAGATCATCCATGAGCTTATTTAATGAGGGAGTAGGCTCAAAGAACCAAGTGACCTACTCCTGCATCCAAGATCTACATTCTTATATTTCATTACTGTTCTTCGAATACAGCTGTAGTAACATTTATACTAAATTGACAAGGCAGACAGGACCTCTGTTTAACATTTCATTTAAAAGCCAGGCCCTCCACCAATGCAACAGTCTATCAGTGGCTGCAATGCAATGTTAGACTAGATTATGCATGCTCAAGCTCTGGAGTGGGTTTGGACCTATGAATTTCTCAGAAACAAGTGTTGTAGGAGGATAATCAACATAATATTCTAAGGTATAATTGCTGTCATGCTTGTCTTCATTACAGCAATCATACATCAAAATAATTAATTGATTGTTTCATTATCCATTCTGCACATTTTAACATTTTAAACATTTTAAATGCACCTAGCTGCATCTGTTAATGATTTCCTTAATTATAATGCAATGCACAAACTGTAACTTGTTGTACTCAATAGTATATAAAGCAAATGTAAAAAATACATAATAAAGAAAAGTGCACTGTTGTGGTTTTGTTCGCCAAGCTGGAAATGTTTGTTGCAAACGTTTCGTCCCCTGTCTAGGTGACATCCTCAGTGCTTGGGAGCCTCCTGTGAAGCGCTTCTGTGGTGTTTCCTCCGGCATTTATAGTGGCCTGTCCCTGCCGCTTCCGGTTGTCAACCGGAAGCGGCAGGGACAGGCCACTATAAATGCCGGAGGAAACACCACAGAAGCGCTTCACAGGAGGCTCCCAAGCACTGAGGATGTCACCTAGACAGGGGACGAAACGTTTGCAACAAAAATTTCCAGCTTGGCGAACAGAACCACAACAACGAGCACCCAAGCTACAAATCTTCACCCAAACTTTGAAAAGTGCACTGCTGATTTATTAAAATGTTTGATGTAACAAACTCAAACAATCTTTGGAGAACTCCAAAGATGGAAAATTTGGATTTAGAGCTATAATTTCCAACTCTATAAATGAAGAGTAAAGTATGCCCATCTAATGTTACCAGAACAGAGTAGACACTGAAAATTTAGTGCACATTCTTAAATAACATTTATATATACATTAAATCACTACCTTTCACTCTCATAAACAGAATTTGGATCAACACTGTTAATCCTTTGAATATAATATTGCACTAAAATTAGTCAGATCCCAAATTTATCTCCCATTAAGTAATCTACTAACAGTGTGACCTGATCATTTAGGTTCACTTACTGATAAGGTAAGTGAAGATTTGGGTTACATGTCATATTTTTCAAAGGAATTGGATTAAGATGCTTTTTTTTCAAATAGCCTATGTAAAACTGGCATTCAAAGATGTATTTATTTTATTTCGGACTAACATCAGAACAAAAGTTTTTTCTTCTTACATTGGGCATGATGACTTGAAACAGCTGCAAATTTAAGTATGGCTCCAAATTTATAACAATTGTGTAAACAGGCTGTGCATTTTTGTCTGGTGTCTTGTCTATGTTAGAAATCATAATTCAGATGTACCCAGTCCCATCATGCCTCATTTCTGTAGGACTTGATATATTTCAAATGTCAAGCAGAATCCACGCGAATCACCTCCTCAGTCTCTTTCCAATTTATGTTTTGTATACCAATGGTTTGGCAGTTTTGGGACATCAGCTAGCACAGCTGGAATTTTATTGTTTTCAACCATCATAAATAATAATATATCATCAAACCAACAGAACATTATATTCCTTCCAATATATCTTGATGGTCAGTAAAGTATCCAAGGAGGACTAGTACAAAAGAGTGCTGAAATAGCAAATCTTGTTTTCATCTACTTTAATTCCTTTCCCAGTTACTGTCTGCATTAACCTCAGTGTTTTGTATTGTACTAAACAACTCAAGAAAAGTTTCTGAATAATGTCTTATTTTCTGTTCAAGTTCTCATAAACCTTCTAGTCAGAACATTAACTGTAGCAACTCCAGCGCTCAACCATCTTTTCCAGTTGTTTTGTATATTGTCCCATACAAGATATAAAATCTTGAAAACAAGTAGCGATAGTTTTAAGAACAGCTTCTTCCTTGCTGTTGACAGACCTCTCATGAATTAGAGCTGATCTTTCTCTGCATCTTTTCTGTAGCTGTAAGACTTTATTCTGCATTCTGTTACTCTGAGAAACTTATATAAGGTAATGATTTGTCTAGTTAGCACATAATACTTTTCACTGTATCTTGGTACAGGTGATAATAATAAATCAAATCAAATCTTATATATTATTTGAGTTCATGAGTTTCTACCCCAGAAGCTTTTAATGTATCATGTTAATTTCCCCCTCCACATTACTTATATAGTTTTTTAATACCTTTTTATCCACTACTATTATCAACATGCATCATCCACTGGCTCAATCCCCTTCTCAACATTGCAGCAAAGAATATTATCTGTCTCTCTATGACAGGAGTCTGCAAAGACAACATTATATTTATTTGTTATTCTTCCTTTCTCTTCAACTTATTCAATCCAATTATAGGATTTGCTTATCTTCAGTTTTGAGAATAGTTTGGATATAAAGTTTAGATGACACACTCCTAGTGTATTTCAAACATTTTCTGCTATAATTTCTCTTAACAAAATAGTAAAACAATCAAAATTAAACTAAAATGGAAATTAAAAATTGATGGTAATGTCTGGGTTTGGTAAGAGGGGTGATTGCCTCAAGGGTCACAATGCTGAGTAACAACTATAAATGCCTAACCATGAACTGAGGCCTCGCAGGTAATGAAGAAATGGACAGGTGGTTCATGTGACGATTTCATAAGCATTATTCCTTATAACCAAACATCAGAGTAAACACACTCACCACCACCACCACCACCACCACCACCTCTCTTGCAACACAACTGTAGCACAACTCATTATAAAGGTGCAATGCTTATATGAGCAGACGCAAAGTGCGGCTGAAGCATAAGAGTATCCATATGGAATATGGATATTTTGTAGTTGGAATTCACCAGACTGGATAAACCACTTCCAATGTAGTGCGTACATGGAATGTGGTACTTCTCTGTAATATTGCTGCTTGAACACCTTATTACTGAAAATTGGTCTTCTAATATACAGCAAAATTCATTTATGTAGCAAGTTTATGTAGCAGGTTGGGAGATTGTTCTATATGTTTCTATCAAGTGGAAGTGCATTTAGCCCCTCATGGATCCTCACGGTTCTGTCTTGAACTATATAGTGCAATACTCTGTGCCCTCTTTTCAAAATCTCCATATGTCACTCAATATATTCATCAATGCTTTCTCAAATGAGAATTCTGGCTGTTAATAATCAGGTCAGTGGTATTTGTAGGACTATCAGGAAAACGTAACCAAGGATGGGATTGTCACTTACATAAATCGTATTGATGGTCTGAGTTGGAGTTGGACCAGAAGGGACAACTCATGATCAATAGTGATGTGGTGTCAGTACTACAGGCAGGACAGGCGCTGTTTTTCAGGGATGTGAAGAGGGTCTGTGGGGAAAGGAAAATATGGAGCTAAATGGAATGAACATATTAAAACACCTGGAACAGGAACGGAAGTTTAGACTTGGGGCTGTGGGACTGTAGCTTGAACAGATGGAAGGTTTAAGCATTTTCATTGGAAGAATAAGATAATATTGTGCATTAACTGGCAATTAAGGCAAAAATAAAATCAAGCTATAAAACTAAATTGAGAAATGTTACTGGTATAATTACATGACATAAATTATAAGATTTCTATGATATCTTTGTGCTTGGTATTGCCACCCTTTATATCAATAATTTGACAAAATGCCATAGTGTGTCAGTACCAAGAAGTAAATAGCTGCTGTATGTAGGATTGATGGTAAGCTGCATGAAAGCCAAGTTTTTATATTGTAAGACCAGTTTTGAATTAACAGCCTTGCTTTGTTTATGGCCTATAAGATCACAATTAATGGAACTGTATTGGCATTCCTTCACTGTCAGTGGGTCAAAGTGTTGAAGTTCATGTCCACTTTCTCCAGTCTGTTTGGAATGGATGTCTACATCATGCAGGGTTCAAAATGAACAACATGCTTTTAACTGATCAATGTATAATTGTTAAATGTTGATCAACAGCTAATTCAGGAGTTGATTAATCAGATTGTTTTAATTTGTGCATAATTGAATTAACTAAAACACCTGAAAGTATCTATTCTGCTGCTGCACAAAATTGAGTTTCAATTAATAAATAATGTATTATTTAGTGCACTGCAAAATGCACAATATAATCAAAACATAGGATATTCTGGTTCAAGTGATGTGTAGATAATGGCTCTCACAGAATGATACTTACAACAACGATAGAGGTCGCAAGGCTGCAGCAAGCCAACATGTATGCTAATTATGCAATTATATTTCTCCATCCACCTTCCCATAAAAAATCAAAAAATATGAGCGATGTCATTTGTAGTTGCTAATTATCCAACTTACGAAATTTACACGGTTACAAAGAAGATTATCGTTCATTAAAAAAAAGAATGTGTTAACTCTAGTCAGTTCCACTTCCATCAGTCTCCAAACATGCATTGCATACATAGTCTTACAATCATGCAAAGGTTTCCCAATTGTATGTGTGCACATTGACATTGGCTGTTCCTCTGGTATCTGCTCATGCTCAGGGTGATATGCTTTCTCTGAGAGGGAGTCATGTTTCAGGGCACAGTGGACCTCTGGGATTTATGGTCATTCTATACTCTGTACAGATGGTTAGATCACTTCTGCCTGATTCTGTCTATGGTTGCAATAATGTACCTGGTATGGGCAGCACAGTGGCACAATGGTTAGCACTGCTGCCTCACAGTGCCAGAGACCCGGGTTCAGTTCCCGCTTCAGGCGACTGACTGTGTGGAGTTTGCACATTCTCCCCGTGTCTGCGTGGGTTTCCTCCGGGTGCTCCGGTTTCCTCCCACAGTCACAAAGATGTGCAGGTCAGGTGAATTGGCCATGCTAAATTGCCCATAGTGTTAGGTGTAGGGCTATGGGTGGGGTGCACTTCGGCAAGTCGGTGTGGACTTGTTGGGCCGAAGGGCCTGTTTCCACACTGTAAGTAATCTAATTTCACATTCACTGCATAAAATCAAGCTGACAGCTGGCCTACACAGGTACCAAGTTGCCATGTGGCCTGACTTATGTTGAAAGCATTGAACAAATGTGTTATGACTCACTCGTCAATGCTCAGCTTTGGTGATGACTTCGTAGCTTTATTAAAGTGAAATTTGACTTTCTGTTGTTTCACCTTGAATTTGTCACTCACACCTGTTATTATGTTTTTTTTCATTATTGGAAGATTAGTTTGTGTATAGCTTGATACCAATCTTTGGACTGGATTACTTTCCCTGCTTTCAGTATACTTATTTCTTCGCACAAGGATTGTCTTGTCCAAGTCTATGCTGGCTTTGTTCAACTTCTTCATGAAACCCTCCGGCAATTTTCACTGCCACCTCAGCCATTCCTTTTGGCTGGGGATGGTGTGGAGATAATATATTTTGTTGAAATTCCAACTTTTTTATGAAACACTTGAATTCTTCACTCAAAAATTGTGGGTCAATGTTGTTACTCATATGATCTAGAAATGCTGTAAAAATTGAAGTATTCTTTCAGCATTCTACAATCTCACTGATGATCATTGACATCTTCTAGCATAATTCTCAGTAGTTCGTATAGTAATTGACAGTAACCGGATAGCCAATTCCAGTAATATTAAAGAGATTTATTCCTAGCTTCAGTTTGGACTGTCATATATCATAAAATGTTCTTCAGCTTACTTATCTTGGTATTTGTTACAAGCACTGCGCTGGTTGACATAATCAAACAAAAAGCAAAGCACTGTACAGCACAGGAACAGCCTCTTTGGCCCATCAAGATTGCATCAACACATAATACCTTTCTTAACTAAAAATCTGTTATCTCTACATATCCATCTATTTCCTGTCTATTCATATATCTGTCAATTTGCCTCTTAAATATTGCTATTGTATCAGCCTCCACCACCTCTTCTGGCAACACAATCCAGGCATTTATCAACTTCTGTATAAAAAAATACTTGCCTCTCACATCTCATTTAAACTTATCCTTTTTTAATCTCAATTAAATGAACTTTCTATCCTGGGAAAAAGACTCCAACTATCCACTCTATCCATACTTCTCATAATCTTGTAAAATTCTTTAAAGTCATCCTTCATCCTTTGACACTTAACTGAAACCAAACCAAGTTTGTCTAATCTTTCCTCATAGCCAATATGCTACAAACCAGGCAACATCCTGGTAAACTGTTTCTGTACCCTCTCCAAAGCCTCCAATTCTTCTTGTAGTGTGAATCCTTCTTGTAGACCAGAACTGCACCCAAATGTGCTCCTAACAAAAGATCTATACAGCTAGAGTCCTTAATCCTACTGCTCATTATCAGCAGGTAGAACATTTCTCTTACTTTTCTCAAATTAGACTCAATTCATTGATGAATTTCAATATATTTCTTTTCATCTCTTTGGGGATAATGACACTATAATTAGATTAGATTAGATTACTTACAGTGTGGAAACAGGCCCTTCGGCCCAACAAGTCCACACCGACCTGCCGAAGCGCAACCCACCCATACCCCTACACTTACCCCTTCACCTAACACTATGGGCAATTTAGCATGGCCAATTCACCTAACCTGCACATCTTTGGATTGTGGGAGGAAACCGGAGCACCCGGAGGAAACTCACGCAGACACGGGGAGAATGTGCAAACTCCACACAGTCAGTCACCTGAGGCGGGAATTGAACCCGGGTCTCTGGCGCTGTGAGGCAGCAGTGCTAACCACTGTGCCACTGTGCCGCCCACTGTATGAGATGTCATTTGTACGAGATGTCATTTTAGGCTATCACTCCATCTTTGGGTGCCCAATACATTTATAACAACAGATGTGTCCTCAATGCTTTCCAGCCAGATTGTCATCACTATTTGCTGCAACACTTGAAGAGTTGCATCTTGTTGTGTAATTTGCTGGATTTGAGCTAAACACTTGTCTTTCAGATTCAATGTTAATGCCAAATTGATGCTTTCCAGTGAGTGTCAAGCTGTTGCTTTTCATTGAATCTGGAAAACTTCACACTCTGTGTTAGAATCTTCAACTTTCTTCATAGGGAGTTCTGCTTATGACAGCACATCAGCAATATTCATGTATCATCTCCACTTTTCTGTAATGTGAGATGATACCTCTGTAAACAATGTGACATCCTTTGTATATGCTTTGAAATTGAAAGGAGCAGTTTAAGGATGATACTTTGAAATGGCTTGTGATCTGACATCACTGATACTTTTGTCTCTCCCATACCAGGCCAGATTAAAATGTTCACAAGCAAAAATAATAGCGAGCCACGTTTTCTCAATCTGAGTGCAGAATGATTCAGTTTGTGCTAATGTCCTGGATGCAAAAATAACTGGTTGTCTTTGCTACAAGTTTTGTCTCTGTGGTATCACACTGTTTGGTGACATTTTTATTGACATTTTACTATCGCAGCACTTGCTATCACTTTTTGTTTGATTAGAGGGAAAGCTGCATATTATTCTGTGCTCTAATACCACTGTATGTTCTTTGCAATGAGTCTGTGTAGCAGTTCACACTCTGATGACATGTTAGACAAGAATAAATGCAAAATACTGCAGATTCTGGAAATCTGAAACAACACAAAGAATTCTGAAGAAACACAGGTCTGGCAGCATCTTTGGAGATAGAAGCATAGCTAATGTTTCTAGTCTGGCGTGATTTTTGTTCAGGACTTTCTTCAGTGTTGACTCCAGCCAAGAGCTTTGCTACATAGTTAATAAATCCAACAAATCATTGTATTGTTTTCATGTCTGCTGGTCACTGCATTTCTGCTATAGTCAGAATGTGGGTAAAGTTCCTTTGCTGTCTGTATATAATAATGCGTTCAAATTCAGCCATCCAAAATTGTGTCGTATGTTCTTCATCTGGAAGCTCATGATGTTGCATGAAACTTAGATATCTAGCTTTTTTTGCATTAACTCATGGGATGTGAGCATCATTGGCTGTCCAGCATTTATTACCATCTCTAGTTGATCTTGTGAAGGTGGTATTGAGTTGCCTTCTTGAACCACTACAGTCAACATGTTGTAAGTTGATCCACAATGCCTTTAGGAATGGCATTCCAGGATTTTGACCCAGCGACAGTGAAGGAACGGTGATATGTTTCCAAGTCAAGATGGTGATTAACTGGCAGGTGGTAATGTACTCATGTATCTGCTATTCTTGTCTTTTTAGATGGAAGTGGTTGTGAATTTGGAAGATGCTGTCTAAGGATTCTTGGTGAATTTCTGCAGTGCATCTTGTAGATAGTACACACTGCTGCTACTGAATGTTGGTGATAGAGGGAGTGGCTGCTTCTGGACATGGTGCCAATCAAGTGGCTGCTTTGTTCTGGGTGATGTCAAAGTTCTTGAAAGTGGTTAAAGCTGCACCTATCTAGTCACTCCTGACTTGTGCCTTGTATACGGGAATTCAGGACGTGAGTTACCCGCCACACTATTCTTAGCCTCTGTCCTTCTCGTGTAGTTACTGAGTTTATGTGGTGAGTCCTGTTGAGTGTTTGGTTAATAGTAACCCCAAGGATGTTGAGAGTGGGAGAATTCAGTGATGATGACACCATCTAACATGACTTTTTATCATACTATCCATCACAAGCAAACTAGACTTCAAAAACTCTCAATATGGAAGTCAGAGCAGGTGCCTGGTGACTCAAGTTTCCCATTGAAGTCATAATGCACCAGAATCTGATGGCAAAATTCATGGGCATCATCTACACCCTACCATGGCCATTGACATCAAATAATAGCACATTTTGAAGGATCCTTATGGAATCTCTCTGGCTCATTTGCAGAATGCTTAGGAAGTTGTGGAGAAGAACAGGCATCCAGTTAAGATATTGGATCCGGCTGCATCTCAAGGCTGCTCACTTGCTCAATCACTTAGCACCACCTGGATGCTCACAGAAGCCATGCCTTGCCTTGTTTATTAGCACAGTCACATGACCACAATGGTATTGCTGGTCAACTGCCCTCTTTCGAGGGGGGAGGACACCATTAATTTCACACCTGAACCAGATGTTGCAGACATACTGCAAATACGACAAGCAATTATTCATGTGTTAATGTCTGAGGTAAATACTACACTCTCTATCAGGCAGCGGTTACTAACAAAGTAAGCAAAGAACAGCTTCTAAGACCAGTCCAGGGGATTGGCCATAATAAAGCATCCTGTAAAGGTGTTCTCTCGCAGAAGGTACAAGCCCCTGCAGTAAGAGGACTGAGTCATAGTTTTTCTTATGACCTCATAATGGTCAGCCCAGGATAATGTCATCAAGGGCTATCAGCTAGGGAATCTGGATTTTCAGGGACTTACCAACACATGGAAGTATTGGTGAAATCACTTCCCAAAGTATGCTCACTGTCACATTCCAAAACAGCGACAACTTCCAGAATGGGTGGGGTATGTGTCTCAACTTGTAAGGGAGGGAACTACAAGATGCACCAAAATGAGATCCTTTAGATAGCAAGAACATTATGTACACACCTAAGCATTGCACAGGACATAGACTTGCATGCTCCCTAATTTGGAGCAACCCTTATGCATTGGCACCCTGGGTGCTGGACAACTCCCTGCCCCAAACTTTGCTGAACTCATCTTCTGAACACTTCATTCAGCACCAATAATTTGAACAGAGGCCAAGGAAAGAACAAGATGTATTTGCACAATGGACAATGGTGCCAGCAGGACTCATTGCCCTGTGCATACAGTACTCTTCTTGCTCCCAAATGCTGCAGCAGGCATGTTATTTCCTGTACAATGTTAGGCATTGGGGGGGGGGGCACAGTTGCACTCAGGGCTAGACAGAGACTCAAAGGAACCAACTGCACTGAAGGCTCTTAACATTTATGGAAATATGAGCATTGATACACAGTTCAATATTGCCCATGCCACCAATGTGTTCTCAAAGGTGATATTTCTTCTTTTGACCTTGGGCATTGGTCCAACCGTGGGGACATTAATGTTTGAATGACCCAGAAATGCTGAGAGTCTCGTTTCTTGACTTGAACCTCTACAGATCAGATGGGGCAAACAGAATGAAGGAGTAGGGCCTTGCCATCTCTAGATTATGCTGATAGGAGACTTCTAACAGGTCTGTATGTTGTTCCTCCTCCATCTATGTGTCTCCCAGCACTGCCTTGTGAGCACAAGCCAAATGAAGCGAACACAAGGTTCCTGTACCCTTGTTGCCATGCCTTCAGTCATGATGACCAATGGCTGGGCCAATGGAATGCAGATGTGTACCCATATCCAACAGACCCTGAGACATCTGTTCCTGGCTTTCCATGGCAGCTGCCAACCTGTTCATCAATATTGATAACTTTCTTGAGGGTAAGTTTCTGATCTCTCAAATACGTTCTCTTTGCAGGATATCTCATGCTGAAGACAATCCTAAATCTGATGAGATTATCTTTCTTTTGCCTGTCACACAGGATTTAGCCAGGTGTATGAAAATGATATAATATTGATCAACAGTTTCTCCATTCCTCTTGAGCTCTGATGTTAAACTAATACCATTCATAAGTAACAATATATTGGGTTCATATGTTCTTTCCAAACTGGCAACATCTCTCCTGTCTGACTTCCCTACCTCTAAGTGAGATTTAGGCCGCCATACATTTTCTATGATTTGGAGATGCCGGTGTTGGACTGGGATGTACAAAGTTAAAAATAACCTGGACTATAACCTGGTGTTGTGTGATTTTTAACTTTATACATTTTCTAGCACTCTTACCCCAGCACCAATAGTAGCGTTGCAATTCTTATATATTCAGGTTATTAATGATTTCTGTTGCTATTTCATAATTTTACCACTAAAAATTGAAAAAAATTGTAACTGTCTCATATCCCTTTTCATTTCCACAACAGTAGGGAATGAAAATGAACAGCCATTTTGACCTACCCAATTTGCAGACTGCTTTTTTGAGACTTATAGTTATTAAGGAATACAGCCCTTGAATGTTGCTGGAAAAAAAGTCACATTTTATCAAAGATTTTGTCATGCTCTCGTCAGAACAATTCACAAAAAAAATCAAAGAGAGAAAAGCTCCTCTATACTGTACAAGAGGTGACTGGACTTATTATTTTCAATCAAGGGCAGGGAAGATTTGAAGTTGAATTAGATGACCAGGGAAGAGCAAATGAGGCAGCCGGTTCCTAGAGTGGACTAGGCAGAAAGCCTGCCTTGGGGGCTTTGTCACTATTCAATGTTTAAGAATAAAGATGAAAACATAAATTATCCCTCCTGCTCTCACCACTTGACTCTCCTCATTCTCCATTCCCCAACCATACCAATAAATGCCTCTACTGCTCTAATCCTATCACATGCTTCCTCCCCACACCCTTCATTCCAACTAATGCCTTTGTGTCCACCTCCGTGGGTTTTCACATATGAAAACTGAACCCCCTGTACCCATCCCCCACCCCCTTAAACCCTCATGCTAGCTAGATCCATTTATGCATCTTCCATGGAACCTCATACCCTGTTGCCCCAATCACTCTATAAATTTATGTTAGCTCTACTTAATCATTTCATGACATTCTCAATGCCCTGCTACCATATACCTGATAATAGATTCTAGTGGTTTCTGCACTACTTCTAGACTACCTCACCTATATTTCTCTGGTTTCTTCTTCCTCCATTCTTACATATTGAAGGTCAATATGTTATTTTCCAAACCGTGGAAACTGTTCCAGAATCTATGAAATCAGCACCATTCCACCCAAGAGTAAAAAATCATTTTGCATCTCAGCCAAAAGACTCTGACACTGTAAGACTCACTCACTATTGCATGGAGGGTCAGCCTAGACTTCTATGAGTTTCTGGAGTGGGACTGGCCATGGCAATTGTCTATCTCTGCAATAAGGTAACCTGATTTTCAATTAAATGTGCGTCTGGACACAGTGCTTTGAAAATCAGGTCCCAGAGCTCACCTAATCATTCCAAAGACAGTTTTAGACTTTCATTGGGTCAGCAGGAGGAGGGAATAGGGAATACACCAAAATGATGAATGTCTCCCGGATCTCCTTAGAGAATTTGTTAAGGTAGCAGTATGGAGCAGAGCAGTCTTCATTTTCGACTGACCTGACCAGTTTTGTGACATAGCAAACCCAAAAAGTATGCATAAATTTAGCAGGTTTTACTACAGGGCCAAAATAACTGTACTCATTGTGGTCTTGTAAACAAGCCACTCACCCTCAGCATGGCATTAATATACCCTGTTTTGCCTCATTCACCTCCATAGCCTTTCAAGGAACAGCCTGCCCAAATTAGCTAGGCAGTGGTAGCCCAACATCGTTTTTGTCTATCTTTGCCTGTGGCACTAACCTAGTAGCTCCAATGTCCTAGAAATCAAGTATGGTGATTGGACTGGAAATTCAGAAGGCCTTCCTGACCCTACATTGAAAATCCAATCCCCAGCTGATCTAGTTACCAAGTAACTTGTATGTATCAAAAAACCACTAATGCACAATAATAACAAAACCAAGCCAATTAAACTTCTCAATATTTCCCCAACTTTTCCAAAACCATGTTTGTTTTGAAACATTGACTACGTAGATTTTGCTTTGTTTGCCGACTGAAATTGGATACGATTGTGATACCAGGGAAGGTATGTTTCATAATTTCTTCTAACATAATTAAGTGTTCAAGTAATATGTTTCAAAGTCTTTCAAAAATTATTTATGTCTACAAAGGAAAACTTTATTTTACAGACCCTACCCTTGACTTTCTGGCTTATTGGTCAAATTCTTTTTCTGCTCATGAATACATCATATTCTCAACACAGATACAACAGATTTCTACTGCATTTCCACTAAATGCTCTGAAACTTGGTTCACACTATTGAATATTATTATGCTAATTTATTATCCTTAGCCATATACATTAAAGTCACATAGAAGATTTGGAACCATTGTAAGATAGAAAGTCTGAGCATTCCACCAGCCTCAAAGTTTCTTCGGGCCTTGGCATGTTGTTTTCATTTTTTTTTGTTTTGCGCATATATTATCTCACACAGAACATGTGCCATACATCACTTCCTGATAAACAAACTGGCATTTCTTGAAGAGGAGCTGCTGATGGTTTTATGCATCAAGCAGGTTAATACAATCATACGTTGATGGATTGTGGTGGGACTTTTATTTCAGGGTATGCATCTATCTGTGTACTTTAAATCCACATATGGACACATTGAGACAAGCTGGACTGCTTTAGGTACCAAATGACTTATTTGCTTTGACATTTATATCTTTCACGGCAATAATGGAATGTAAATGGACAGAACAATACTTTTAATACTAATGTATGCAGTGGCACATTATTTGAAAACAATGAGTTAGTAACTTTTTTCCAGTTTATTCCTTGTTCCCTTACCAACAACAATCTTGACAAATAGTATTTAATCCTATTTTTTTTGGCAAAATGTGAGTTGCATTGAGTTTTTGGACAGATTCCAACTGTGAGGCCTACAGATTTCTCGATGGTAAATATGAAGACTAGTAAATATTATAATACTCTCTTTTAAAGAGAAGTGTTTAGTTTTATTCAGCTTTCCAAATGTCAAAACATTGTTCTCATTTGATATTAATCTTGTACATTGTTTCGATATGTTGCCAAATATTGTCTCTACAGTTTGTTATTTTAGCTTAATGACAGACACATACATGTGTTAGTAGCAATTTCTTAAAAGTGCTCATTAAAAGATAGCAAACAAGTGGAATTATTTGATCTTCACAAGTCACACAATGTTGAACCAGAGATATTTGGAAGGTCAAGTAGTTTTTGATGTTTTGTACATTAACTTGAAGAATTTGAGAACTTGTGTTTTTCAGAAATTTAATGATCAAACATTAATCATTGAAAATTTACAGAAATCATTTATTGATTATATAAAGGTAGAATATCCTTAACATTGAAGTGACCACTAACTCGAAAGCTTTCTCATTGCCTTTTCTTTGGATTTTTTGATACGTCTGAGCTGACATGTAGCCACTGGACAGCTGCAGCCAAATAAATATCACTTCTACCATGGTGAAACCTTTAAATGCATCATTGAACTTGACTTAATACAATTCTTTGCTAAGATTGTCTCATTCTGCATGAATTCCTTTTGATGGGGTTTGTTACTGAATATTATGATGCATATAATCAGACTGTCAACAATCCTAAGATCAGGGTTCTTTCCTTTATCAATTTCTTTGATTGAATGACACTACATATCATGCCCAAATACCTCAACACACCAGGACCAAGCCTATTATCTCAGTGTCTGACTGTTTCCTTATCTTATTTTGTATCATATAAGCCATCTAGTCCATTCTTTATTTTAGATATGGTCTAATATGGTACAATATGTGTCCTGGTGAAAGGTTAAGCCCAAAATGTTGAGTCTCTTGCTCCTCAGGTGCTGCCTGACCTGCTGGGCTTTTTCCAGCGCCACACTTTATCGCCTCTGACTTCCCCAGCATCTGCAGATCTCACTACCTCCACAATACTACACTTACAAAATTACATTCAACCAACATATTAAACTATTCAAAGTAAGTAGACAATTTGGATGGCACAGTGGCTCAGTGATTAGCACTGCTGCCTCACAGTGCCGGGTACCTGGCTTCAATTCAAGCCTTGGGTGACGGTCTGTGTGGACATTGCATGTTCTCCTTGTGTCTGCATGGGTTTGCTCCCTCAGTCCAATTATGTGTTAGGCTAGGTAGATTAGCCAGGGTAAATGGGGGCGTTATAGTGGGGGAAAATAGTGTCTGGGTGATATCTCTTCAGAGGCTCAGTGCAGACTCGATGGGCCAAATGGCCTCTTAGTGCACTGTAGGAATTCTATGATTTTGTGAACATTATTTTCATGAAACAGAGCCAACAATTTCTGGATTATATAAGAAAGTCAACTCATCTTTTTATATTGACCTAATTCTTCTAATTAAATGCACAAACGTTTAGTAAACAAAAGAGGCTTAAGTCCACATTTTGTAAGAATGATCCAATGTGTTTAAGATTAGTTGGTTTGCCCATGAATGTTTCCCATCTTCAAAAGGTTTACTGCAAGTTTTGGATTTGGTCTTTGGTTTTCCAGCCAAATGCTCATTCTGACACTCAGTACCCATTTATCCAGGTTGCTGACCTGTAACACTGACTAGGTTCTTTTGTCACTCACAAACTGGCATGGTACTTGAAGCCTAAGTCTTTTAGCTTAGCGGGAAAAGGGAGCTACCCACTGAGCCACTCCTGCTCCTATCCCCTGGATTTCAATAAAATGAATTAATTAGAAGTACAAAATGGCAGCTGTTACATGACAGCAATGGGATGAGTAAAGTTCAAAAAGAAACTCTAAGCCATTTAAAACAAAGCACTATGATCTCATCTGATTCACTTAAATTATTTCTTTTTTTTGGTCCAAGTATAATTACTCATCTGTGTCAATTTGTTTTCAGTAATGCATGTGTAACTTGCACTTAGTTTGATTAGCATAGAGTAATGGATTAATGAAAGGAGAAGATGTTGGACATCTTAAAACTCATAACGGTAGACAAATCCCCAGGACCTGATCAGGTGTATCCCAGAACTTTGTGGGAAGCTAGAGAAGTGATTGTTGGGTCCTTTGCTGAGATTTTTACATCATCAATAGCCACAGGGTGAGGTGCTAGAAGACTGGAGGGTATCTAAGGTAATGCCATTATTTAGGAAAAATGGTAAGGAAAAGCCAGGGAACTGTAGACCCGTGAGCCTGACATCAGTGATGGGTAAGTTTTTGGAGTGGGGTTCTGAGACACAAGATTTACATGTATTTGGAAAGGCAGGGGCAGATTGGGAATAGGCAGCAGGGCTTCTTTTCAGGGAAATTGTGTCTCACTACCTTCATTGATATGGAGGTACCAGTGTTGATCTGGGGTGGACAAGGTCAGAAGTCAGATGACACCAGTTTATAGTCCAGCAGGTTTATTTGAAATTACAGTTTTCAGAGTGTTGTCCCTTCATCAGGTGAAGGAAGAAAGGACAACACTCCAAAAGCTTGTGATTTCAAATAAACCTGTTGGACAATAACCTGGTGTCATCTGACTTCAAACCTCACTGAGTTTTTTGAAGAAGTGACAAAGACGATTAATGAAGGCAAAGCAGTAGACACTATCTATATGGCCTTCAGCAAGGCATTTGACAAGATTCCACATGGTAGACTGGTGAGTAAGGTTAGATCACATGGAATCCAGGGATAGCAAGCAATTCTGATACAAAATTGGCTCGAAGGTAGGAGACAGATGGTGATGGAGGAGGGTTATTTTTTGGACTGGAGGTCTGTGACCAACAGTGTGCCATAAGGATCGGTGCTGGGTCCACTGCTTTTCATCATTTATATCAATGATTTAGATGTGAATATAGGAGGAATTGTTAGTAAGTTTTATAGATGACCCCAAAATTGGTAGTATACTGGACAGTGAAGAAGGTTATCTCAAAGTACAACAGGACCTTGATCAGATGGGTTGATGGGCCAAGAAGTGGCATTGGAGTTTAATTTAGATCAATATGAGGTGTTGCATGTTCATGGGCAGGACTTATACACTTAATGGTAGGATCCTGGGGAGTATTGCCGAACAAAGACATATTGGGGAACAGATTCATAGTTCCTTGAAGGTGAAGTCACAGGTGGACAGAGGACTGAAGAAGGCATTTGGTACACGTGCCTTTATTGGTCAGTGTATTGAGTATAGGTATTGGGATGTCATATTGTGGGTGTACAGTTCTTTGGTTGGGTCACTTTTGGAATACTGCATTCAATTCTGGTCTCCCAGTGATAGGAAAGATGTTGCGAAACTTGAAGCAAGTCAGAAAAGGTGTACAAAGATGTTGCCTGAGTTGGAGGGTTTGAGCTATTGGGAGAGGCTTAAAAGGCTGGAGATATTTTTCCTAAAACGTTGGAGGCTGAGGGTGACCTTTTCGAAGTTTATAAAATCACGAGAGGCTTGGATAGAATGAACAGCCTAACTCTTTTCCCTAGGGTAGGGGAGTCCAAAAGTGCAAGAGGGCACAGGTTTAAGGTGAGAGGAGAAAAATATAAAAGATACTTAAGGGGCAATTTTTTCACATAGAGGGTGGTGAGTGTCTGGACTGAGCTGCAAGAGGAAGTTGCTACAATTACAACATTTAAAAATTATCTGGGTGGGTACATGAATAGGAAAGGTTTAAAGGGATATGGGCTAAATGCTGACAAATGGGACTAGATTAATTTAGGATATCTGGTTGGCATGGAGGTGTTGGACCAACTCTATGACTCTATGAAGAACTCTAGTCTTTATTCTAGTCTAAATCAGCCTGCCTATATTGTTGTTTTGTATTTTTCATTCTTTTTCTTGTTTCGTCCAAAGTTTTGACACATATATTACTTTGAAAATTAACTAATAGACATCTGCAAGCAAACAGACTTTCTAATTTGGTGATATGTATAAGTTTGCCTTGTGTTCGACATTTTTCAACAGTATTCCAGCTGATGACATATATAACTCATCACTCACACAGTCGACAGTTTGAAGTTTTGGTCTATGCAAGGACTCAGATCCGAATTGATGTGGATCCTATTTTAGAATATTTGACTGAACCAAAAGACCTGCACCATTCTTGCTTGTTCAAGCACGTACTTTGATAATTGCCTGATATTCAGCATCAATGTGAGCTTGAGGTAAGAAGGGAGGGGAAGAAAATTTGGGAGGAGGAAAATTTATTTTACTATATATCACATGAACTACTTGACGTTCTTCTTTTCCACCCTCTGTGAACTCAGTTTTATTCCAAATCAATTTTAAAGATAAGAAATATCAAAGTTATAAAATCATGTAGCAGAGAAGGAGACTATTCAACCCATAATGTCTATTCTTGCTCTTTGCTAGAGTTATCCAATTATGCTTGCTGCTCCCCCATAACTTAACAATTATTTCCTTTCCAAGTGTATATCCAATTCTCTTTTGAAAGTTTTAATTAAATCTGGTTCCTCTACCCTTTCAGTCAGAGCAGTCCAGATCATAACTTATTGATTACAAAAAAAACTCATCCCAATTCAATTGTCTTAAAAATGGGTCATAGAATTCATACAGTGCAGAAAGAGACCACTCGGCCCAACACTTCTGCACTGATCTTCCAAAGTGCAACCCACCCAGACCCAAGCCCCGCATTACCATGGCTAATCCACCTAGTCTACACATCCCTGGAAAATTTAGTATGGCCAATCTACCCAACCTACACATCTTCAGAATATGAAAGGAAACTAGGACACTGATCAGAAATTCGAAGAATGTCCAAACTCCACACAGGCAGTCACCAAAGGCTGGAATTAAGTCTGAGATGAGGCAGCAATGCTAACCACTGACCTACTGTGCCATTCTCCGATCACCTACTCTTCGGCTAGTGAAAATATTTTCATAAACTATCAAAACTTACATCACAGATTCAATGTTCTTTAAAATGTTCAGTTTATGTCTGCATGGTACAATATAGAGAGAGAGCAAATCTGCCTCTGCTGTATTCCAGAACTAAGATTTAATTTGAATTCCATGTAGAAACTTCAACCATAGATTGCTAACATCATTCCGTTTCTTTTTTTTTTGCTATGCCTGTGCACTGTCTAAAGAAGATGGCCAATTTGTGCTAAATTATGGATAATTTGGTTTTATGAACATTTAGAGTACATGAATTACCTCATATCTGCCAAAACACAAATATCTTCAAAGACAGTAAAATTTCATTTTTATCTGCCCTAGCTAAATTTGAAACTAGGTCCCAGAGATGAATAAGTAGTATTCTAAATAACAATGTCACCCATTCAAAGCAATTAACTCTTAATTTCTCACCTTAATTTAAGCACTTAATTAATCATGAGTAACTGTCAGATCACATAGACCTTAAACAGAAATATATTTTCTCAATGTTCAGCATATTACACCATGCTATAAAGTTGAGAAACAGCTGAACAAAATCATCGATGATCACTCTGTTTACATGTAGAGAAGACAAACAAAATACAAACAATTTGATTGTCTCCATATGTCTGAGTCTTTAACATTGTTATACAGTTCATATTGTTATGATCTCCATAGAGGAGAAAGTGAGGACTGCAGCTATGATCTCCTTAGAGACCAGTAACTTTTAAAAAGATTTCTAAAGACTTCCCAGCAACCATCAGTATCAAAACTTCATGTTTTAAGGGTTTTACTGCAACATAATGGCTAAAACTCAAATTGAATAACATTATTTAATCGATAATTATCACATTGAACTATTGAACATGTACTTTCACATTAACTAAGTAAAACAAGTGAAAAAAGTCATATGAATCTCTTACACTGGGCATTGCACTACTCACAATTACGTAACATTACAGGGACAGACCTTTAATTATTTCTAATTCTCCTGCATTTCAATTCTCCTCACTTCACCAGATTCAAACATCCAGTGTCCTTTGACAATCTTTCAACTTGTTTTGAGGTTTGAAATCCCAACTATCACTAGCAAGGCACACTTTGACATTTCTTAGTTCCTAAAATCTGCCTCATTTGCTCTGTTCATTTCCCTGTAAATAGACACTCAAGCCTCAGAAGCATCCTGTCAACACGGGACTGCTCCTGCATTCTAACATCAGTACCTCACATAAGTATTGTGTAAAGGTCATAGAATCATAGAGATGTACAGCATGGAAACAGATCCTTCGGTCCAACCCGTCCATGCCGATCAGATATCCCAACCCAATCTAGTCCCACCTGCCAGCACCTGGCCCATAACCCTCCAAACCCTTCCTATTCATATACCCATCCAAATGCCTCTTAAATGTTGCAATTGTACCAGCCTCCACCACTTCCTCTGGCAGCTCATTCACCAATGTCAGGCTCACTGGTCTATAGTTCCCTGGCTTGTCCTTACCACCCTCCTTAAACAATGGCACCACGTTAGCCAACCTCCAGTCTTCTGGCACCTCCTTGTGACTATCGATGATACAAATATCTCAACAAGAGGCCCAGCAATCACTTCTCTAGCTTCCCACAGAGTTCTAGGTACACCTGATCAGGTCCTGGGGATTTATCTACCCTTACCCATTTCAAGACATCCAGCACTTCCTCCTCTGTAATCTGGACATTTTGCAAGATGTCACTATCTATTTCCCTACAGTCTATATCTTCCATATCCTTTTCCACAGTATATACTGATGCAAAATACTCATTTAGTATCTCCCCCATTTTCTGAGGCTCCAGACAAAGGCTGCCTTGCTGATCTTTGAGGGGCCCTATTATCTCCCTAGTTACCCTTTTGTCCTTTATGTATTTGTAAAAACTCTTTGGATTCTCCTTAATTCTATTTGCCAAAGTTATCTCATGTCCCCTTTTTGCCCTCCTGATTTCACTCTTAAGTATACGCCTAATTCCTTTATACTCTAAGGATTCACCCGATCTATCCTGTCTATACCTTACATATGTTTCCTTCTTTTTCTTAACCAAACCCTCAATTTCTTTAGTCATCCACCGTTCCCTATACCTACCAGCCTTTCCTTTCACCCTAACAGGAATATGCTTTCTCTGGATTCTATGGGTATGTCTATGGAGTGAGGAGTTTAAGCCAAAATCCTCTGCTTTATGATTTGGAGGAGCCGGTGTTGGACTGGGGTGGACAAAGTTAAAAATCACACAACACCAGGTTACAGTCCAACAGGTTTATTTGGAAGCACTAGTTTTCAGAGCACTGCTCCTTCATCAGGTGGTTGTGCTCTGCTTTGAGTTAGTATATTTCATAATATAACTACTGTCAAAGTAGTTTCCATGACAACTTGGAAATTAGGCTGCCTTCATAAAGAAACGAAAATACTTCCCGTGTACAAATGTAATCAAGGACACAATCTTCAGTAAACATGTTGTTCCCTTGCCCATAATGTGGTTTTTGGCATTGGTTATGATTCTGAACCCTCCTCTCCAATTGCAAATCTTTGGATCAACTTGACTTTCAGACCTAACTCAATTCTTGTGGCCTGATTAAATATACTTTTTGTTGTAGATCAAATTATATTTTTCTTTTATTCATTATGTTTCCTTCATTCCAAACTTTTTTACAATAGAGGCGGTTGAAGGCTTATGTCTGAAACGTCGATTCTCCTGCTCCTCGGATGCTGCTTGGCCTGCTGTGTTTTTCCTGCACCACATTTTTCAACTTTCTTACAATAGCTACAGTCATGCACTTTGTATTCAGAACATTGTACTGACTGGATTGGTCCATGAAGAACAGGCATAGACTCAATGGGCCTAATTCTCTCCTTCTGTACCATAAATGACTCTAGCTGTGATTTTCAATTCCGCATCAGGGCTCCATTGGCATGAAGATTACAAAATATAATTTGTCACAATACTCAAAAGCAAAAATGGTCAGGGGATTAAGAGCCAATTTGCCACCGAAAGAATTGCAGCAGATGTAGAGGGAGGCACGTCAAGTTTGGAGCAGCTTGATTCAAAGAGTGAAAGAGACTGCTGGTGAAAGTTATAGAGGCTGAAGAATGGCCTCCATATTCCAACCACACTGCCCCCCCCATTCTAATGAGTCCCTTCAGGTATTGCTGGAGAACGTAAGAGCCACAGGGACAGTCTGTTCCTGCTGGCAGTCACATGAGGCATTTACTGCAGAACAAGAGAGCATAGATTGTATTTGTCAATAAGGTCAGCTGCAGACAAGTGATGCGGATGAGCACGGTGAAGTTCTGTTACACATCAATGACTTCTCCAGATCTGGAAAAGTAATGATAAGAGAAACATGGAAGGTTTGGTTTCTTCTCAACAATCACCAGTGTGCTGGAGGAAAGATAACTTTGGGCATTGAGAGGGCCAATCACCATGGAATAAGAATGTGCAGTGAGGCTTTAAAAAAACCTACTGACACAGGCTAGAATCTGTATGCTGCTAGTCAGGAGGCTGGCGTGCAGTGTAATCATGTCAGTGAGTGTAAGAGTACGAAAGGAGAGGGCAGCCGTGTGCCAGTTGTGTTGATCTTAAGCTTTCAGACAAACTGCAAAGTAATTGCTACCAAGATGAAGAGGACATGTCTGGGAGGACAGGTACAGCTTGCAGTCCTTACTTGCATTGTGGAGCAAGCACTGAAAATGGCTAGAGTGCCCATCCATGGAGACACAAGGTACAGCATGGTGGGTCCCCTGTTTCAACCAGGTGAAGAGGAGTGATGAGCTCCCCTCTTTTTATGATATTATTAACCAACTTCTGGCCATATTATTACACACGTTTGGACCAGATGGGACTTGAACCTGGATCCTCCAGTTCAGAGGTAAGGAAACTATCACTGCAGCATATCAGCCCTCTCCCTCCCTTTTTAATGTTTTACAATCAATCTGTTCAGTGATACCATTATGGCTCTCTGGTACAGGCAAGTCTTTAACAAGGGTCTCCAGGTTCAGAGTTAAGGACATTAACACAAGAGTTTTCTCCCCTCTATTTAAACCCACACTTGGTCAATCACAACGGCTTTTCTTTGAACATGCTGCTACCACACCTCGATTACATCATATTTAACTAGATCAAAGTGAATGAGCTGATTAGTTACTTGGGCAGAATCTTTCCAGTTCCTAAATGCCATTGAAATTGATAAAACACTTGGTAAAAATCACATGAGATGGCCAGCAAGGAGCTTCCCACTGTTGAGAACAAAATGTCCCATTTTTCAACCACATGCTGACTAGCATGATGACATTTTGCTCATGAACGGCACAAGGCCTATTTGCACACATCAACATCCTCGTTATTATGTCCTGTCACCTTATTGACATGCTGTGTTTTAAAGACAGTGCTGGCACCAAGACTGGTGGGAGGTCCTGATAATGGCCAGTACTTCTGCTTTTGGCAAGGGGGAGAAAAGGAAAATTGGTTCTCCATTGGAGTACATACATAAATAATGAGGTGAGTTTGGGTAGGGAATGCGATAAAATCTATTAGGTCACATCAGGAGACACTCTTCATGAAATTTGCCAAAATGACACTTCAGCTGATTTCAGGTGAAATCCAGCCCAAAGTTTACTTAAGTAAAAGGAAGAGAAAAAATAATAAGATGCAACATTAAAGACATCCATAAACATGAGTACTAAACAAAGGGGGGGTGGGGTGTCTTGTCTCAACAGAAAGGTAAAGGCAATTGCAGTTCTAAAGTTCTTAGAGACCTGTGAGAATAACACTATTCCTAACTGTTTAGCTATAACCTTTTTTATTCAGCAGTGGCTCTCAGTGATTGTTCGTTGTTTCTATTTACTTTTCCATTGGTTAATTTTTAAGTTTACAGGAGATTCAGAGACGGAGAAAAAAAAACCTTCCAGAATTCTTGTATTTTCAGTCCGTGTTACTTGTCCTCTCTTTTGTTGTTCTCTCCTTACTAAATAGTTCACGTGTGGAGGTCCAGCATTTGCCATCGGTATACGAAACCTTTCAGACTCCAAAAAGAAAGGCTACTCAAGGGTTGCACCACCTCATGTTAGCAGTACATCTTATACCAACACAGATACTCATAGTTCATTGAAACTGCACACATCAGTGGAGGCAGAGGCTAAGGTGCATGTCACCTCAGAGTTATCATATGCCCAGCATAGGCAGCCACCCACCAGCAACTGAGTTGATACCAGTGGCAGCAGGAGGCCCTTAAGTGGGCATTATTTGTTGGAAGGTGGCAGGATCCCCACCCACTACCTCTTACTAATTAAGCTTCCATGCCACCATAAAACACATCATAGAAGAGAGGTCAAAGCAAATTACTGCAGATGCTGGAATCTGAAACCAAAAGAGAAAATGCTGGAAAATCTCAGCAGGTCTGGCAGCATCGAAAGGAGAGAAAAGAGCTGACGTTTTGAGTCTAACTGACCCTTTGTCAAAGCTGGCAGCAGGAGGCCCTTAAGTGGGCATTATTTGTTGGAAGGTGGCAGGATCCCCACCCATAAAAGAGAGCTTTAATTCCACTTTATAATTTGACACTCACATCAGAATCAGACCATTGTTTCAATCCAAATGTTTCTGTGGATCTGTGTACAATGGACAACTTTAGCAACTGGTCATTAGCAAATAAATTGCCTGTTAGGGTCAATTTAAAGCTTTCTTAACAATAGTATGTCTTTAATCCATTTCCAATTGAAAGGGTAAAATTATAGCATATGACATCTGAACAAAGTATGAAGGTATGAGGAAGAAGTTGGTTGTGGTGAATTGGAAAGCTACATTAAAAGGTTTGATTGCAGATAAGTATAAACATAAAAACAGACTGCAAAAGCTTCCATGGTCGGTAAAATTGAAAAAAAAAGTAGCAGAAACAAATATGGATCCATTACAGGATCCATTTCATTATAATAGAAAATAATGAAATGGCACAAATCTAATTAAATATTTTTCATCTGTGCCCACAGAAACAAGAAATCTCCTTAAATTAATTAAAATCCAAGAGTTGAGTTACACTGTGGAACTGAAAGAAATTATTACAAAAGAAGTATTATTGGAGAAAGTAATGATTTGAAAGTTGGACTATTGTGTTTTAGTGTTAACAACCTAAAATGTTAAAAGGGATGGTTATAGAGATAATGGATCATCTTTCCAAAATTCTATTGATTCTGCAATGGTGCCTGCAGATTGGAAAGTTGTAAATGTAACTATACTGTTTAAGGAAGGGGTCAGAGAGAAAATGGGGAACTACAAACCTCTTAGCTTGATGTCAGGAGTAGGAACATTAATAGAATCTATTATCTATATAAAGGGCATAATCACTCAATATTTAGAAAGTGAATGTCTGACTAGACAGAATTAAAATGGATTTATGAAGGGGAAAACACTTTTACAAACCTGACAGTTTTTTTTTGAGGATATTGCTCCAGAGTCAATGAAAGGGAGTCAATGGATGGTGCTTATTTGAATTTTCAGAAAGTTTTTGATAAAGTTCCACACAGGAGGTTAGTGAACAAAATTAAAGTGTATGGGATTGTGGATAACATGCTAGCTTTGATTGAGGATTTGTTAGCAGGCAGAAAACAGAAAGTATCAATAAATAGGCCATTCTCAGGTTGACTGGCCTTGACAAGTGGAGCACTGCATGGTTCAGTTCTCAGTCCTAATCTATTCACAATCTGTATCAATAACCATGATATGGGGATGGGGGTGGGGGGTGGGTGGCGGTGGCAATTGTGATATTTCCATGTTTTCGGATGATTCACAGCTTGCTAGTAATGTGAGTTGGGGGAGAATGATGCAAAGATGCTTCAAGGGGATTTACATAGGTTGAGTGAATGAGCAGGAGCATTGCAGATGGAATATAATGAGGATAAATGTGAGGTTATTGACTTTGATAGGAGATGTAAAGATACAGAGAATGTCTTAAATGGTGAGAGATCAGAAAGTGTTGATGTCAAAAGGACATGTGTCCTTGTTCATAAATCACTGAAATTAAGCACGCAGGTGCAGAAAGCAAGCTAGAACGCTATCAATTAACTTTTATTTCAGGAGGATTTAAGTCCAGGAGCAAAAAAGCTTCAATTGCATGGAAACTAGTGAAACTATGTTTTGAGTATTGTGCACAGTTCTTGTCCCCTTGATTCAGGAAGGATATCCTACATTAGGAGGCTCACTTCTCGAACTTTTGGAATGGTGGGAAAAACTGAGGAGTCTGTTTGCTAGAGATTAGAAAAATAAGCAGTGGTCTCATACAAGTTATAAAATTCTTAAAGGGAATAAGCAGAATAGATACAAAAGGTGTGTTTCTCCAGCTGTGGGATCTAGATCTACAGGACACAGTCTCTGAATAAAAGGCAGGTCGTATAAGACTGAGGTGGGTGAATCTTTGGAATTTTTTTACCTCAAAGGGCTATGGAAGCCCAATCACTAAGTAAGTTCAAGATAGAGGTTAATAAATTTCTAGTTATTATGGAATATAAGATAGTACAGGAAAATATAGTTGAAGTAAATGATGCACCACTATCTAGAGTTGTCAAGCTGGATCAGAGGCAAATCGCCTCTTTCTGCTCCTCTATTCCTACATTTCTGGGGTAGCGAGCTAATTAGTAAGAGGCAATTGCTTTTGGAGCAGTCTCAGTCAAATCTTTTGTTAGTCTAAGTCAATTTACCGATAAGCATATTGTCCCGTGACAATGGAAGATACATTATGTCGATATATGTATTAATTACAGCAAAATAATTAAGGCACAGGCACAAATTGTTCCACACAATTGATATGAAGTTCAATATATTTTGATAGCATTGTGTATTTGCTCTCAATGTGCAATCCTGGTTAGAAAATAATTCCATAACAAATAACTTACATTGAAAGAGCAGTATCAAAGGCCACCTTCCGAAAGCAGAAGTGACATCACATTGAGTTAACTTAAAAGGAGTTCGCTGCTTTTGGCTTTGGATGCTGTAGGGGTTAGCTATAGAGTTTATAGGCATCTCTCCAATTAGGATATCCGGTAAAGGAAATCATGCAGCACAGATGCCATGTGAGGGCAGCCTACATCTCTTAAAAATCAATGATTGTGAACCACTAATTCTCAGTGCGTCAGATTCCTCATTCCGAATGAAGGGCTCCTGCCCGAAACATCGATTTTCCTGCTCCTCAGACGCTGCCTGACCTGCTGTGCTTTTCCAGCACCACTCTAATCTTGACTGTAATCTCCAGCATCTGCAGTCCTCACTTTCGCCTGCCTGCCTCTGCACTTGTGAGTGTGTGTGTGTGTGTCAGGTGTGGCGGGGGATTGTGGGGAGAGAGTCATATGCAGGACATCAAAGCTATTCAATCAATCTAATGTAATACTTTCTATACTCACATTTGTGAAGTGTCCCTCAGTTACTCAGCCCTTGGTAGCTGCTCTAGAAGACTCAGTGGGTTCCAACATTTCTTCTAGCCTGAAAAGCGTGTGCTTGCTGTTCCAAATCCTCATATTGTTTCCAACACACTCGTTCTTGCTCAGAACAAAGCAAGTGCTGATAAGAAGCAACATGTAAGTGGCATATAAGTCAGAGATGCATATAACACTACTCTCTCAAGATGTCTTAATTGTTGCCTGGCAGCCCCTCAGCCACAGTCCATGCTGGTGCCAGATTGCTAAGAGTCACGACTGAAATATTATAGTCTGCAGCCAGACCCTCCAAGGCCAGAACTCTGTGAGATCATTCAGTACAATCATTGCAAGGACCCTGAATAGATGATCAGCTGTGGAGTATGCAGTGGGCATGGTAGTTGCCCTAGACTACTACAAGTTGTTCAAGTCAATAACTGTGATCAATGAAGTTTGTGCCAGCAAATTCAAACTTATTCCAAAAGCAGGGGAAGTCAATGCATTGAATTTCTTCCCTGCACTCCTGCTCTTTGGTTCTTGATCCAAAGTCCACAAGTGAAGTATTTTGCAAATGGCAATCACATTGCCATCAGTAAATCTGTACAGACTTGCTGTTTAATGAATATAAGGCAACAATATTTTCCACTGAACAGTAACAAAGGATAAATCTGAAATATTTAAAGATTCTGTCATCTCATTTAAGTTTTAAAGAGATAATAACAAACTGGATGAAATGTTAATAATGTTAGGAGCAAAGTGATTAACTCTGGGATGAAAGTGTAAGTAAATTGTTTAAAGTGTTAAGTCAGCAGGAGGCTGGGTCACAGGTGCATTCACTTATCTGAAGTTTAGATTTATTTGAGGACAAACTACATCGCACAGCTGTGCAGACTGACAGAGGAAAGAATATGTCTTTGCTGCCTTAGGGTTGTTCAGATTCTATTCTAGTGGCAAATCTTAGTGATTCCTATGTCCTCAAATGAGCAATTTTATATGATCACCCAGTGACAGAAACTTTTCTTCAGCAAATGCAGGAAATTGTATATTATGTTGCAATTGCCTCTGAAGAGTTTTCTTTATGATTCTTTTTCTTCCCCCTCCCTCTTCCCTCCTGGCAGGTGCAGAGAGGTCCTGTTATACCATCACAATAATGATGATGCCAAGCTGGCTCAGTTGTGTATCAATACGGTAGTGTAAATCAGGAGACTTTCATTCTGAAACCAAACACCTGAAGCATGGTTTTGTGACCCATTGGAAATCCCTGGGTTCTTTATCAGCTTAGTATCATGTTTTCATAATGCTGTTAGAATGTGGGTGCTGCAGTATTTATCTTAAACATTAAAAAGAGCTTCCAGTAGAGATTTGAATTTTTCCAGCTGTGCGTCATGATGTTCAGCTACTGGTATAAACCTGAATTGATGTATGGCTGAGGCCTTGCTCTTGTAGTTTATATTTTATACTCATTTGCTTCACCACTTTGTTCTGCATCATCATCAGACCTTGTACATATCACAGACAGCTACGCTCTTAGTCTCAAATCTGGCCTCAGCTCAGCCAGACATCGTCTTGTTAGCTACTACTGAATAAAAATAGCAAAGGGAACTGGTGATAAGAGATTCTGCTGATTGAAAGTAATGGAGTATGTAGTTTGAGGAGTCTTGTTCATATTTGTCCACATAAAAAGGATGAAGAAACTGAAAGAATTATATGCACCATAAAGATTTTGTTTTTTCTGTGAAACAATGTCAAGTTCTGTGCACAGAATCTCAAAAAAAACTTCTGATTCTGTCGGTTTAACTAAGTTGATAGCTCTTATACAAAATTATGGATGCAGATCCCAGTCCAGCAAATAATCTAGATCAATGGTTCCTCAACTTCCGTTGATATTGTGTTTTATTACAGGAAAACATCAAAAGGCGCTTTGCAGTGGGACAATCTGACAAAAATCAATGCTAACCAAAAAAAATGATAGAATGGAAAACTAAAAGGAATGAGCTTTAAAGGATGCCTTAGTTGTGCTCTTTCAGTAGCTAATCCTGTTTTCAAACTAACTTTCCTACCCCACTCACTCTTCTTCGTACATAAACTCTTCTTCCAAAGTGTTATTCCCCTCGCCCCCCACTAAAATGCCAATCTTACTTTCTGCCCCCTATCTCACTGTGATCATGCATCAATCCAGAATCATAGAATCATGCTGTACAAAAGAGGCCCTTTGTCCTCTTATAAAGAGAGGTTGAGTAGATTGGACTTGTACTCACTGGAGATCAGAAGAATGAGAAGTGACCTTATTGCAACATACAAGCCTCTTAGGGGACTTGACAGGTTAGATGCTGAGAGGTGTGGGAGACTCTAGGAGCATAGGGCATAATCTCAGAATCAGGGGTTACACAGTTAAGAAAGAGATGAGGAGGAATTTTTTCATGGAGAGTGTAGTGAACCTGGTGAATTCTTTACCAAAGGTCCTGTTGACGTTGGGTAAGTAAGTATATTCAAAGTTGAGAATGACAGATTTTTAATCAGCAAAGGAATCTCAAGGTTGAAGATGAAAGGCAGGAAGGAGGAGTTGAGGATTAACAGATCAGTCATGGTCTCATTGGTGGATGGAGCAGAGTCGCTGCTCCTATGTCTTACAGTTTTATGAATCAACTGGTCTTCATTTCACGGAATTCCATCTAAGCTGCAGCCAGATCATTTCCATTAGTAATTGTACCTTAGTGCAAGCAGAACTGAGGTCAGATGAGAGGAACTTAGTCCACACTGACTGTAATCAGAACGGCTAACTTGTGGATGTGGCTCATGAAAATGCACATGTCAGCACAGTACATGAAAAATTGGTATATATGCATGTGTCCATTTGAAGTTTAATTGTATGGCGGACAGCTCTGTACATGCAGGAAACCATATTCGGACCACTGACTTGATCAGAGCCAGACAGTATACACAAATACCATCTGACTGGTCATGTCACTGCACCTAACCATTCCAACTGAGAATGGCAAAGGAAATGCAGTACTTGAAAAGGCACAAGATAAATGCAGGTTCTTTTTCAAATGGAACAGTTCAACAAATGTAAGTAGTAAAATGACTTCATTAACATTTTGAGCAAATAAATTCCGATATTTGAGACAAGTAGGTTTCACAGTGTAATTCAATTTATCAGCTAAAACCAAGCCTTAGGTTGACATCAGACAAGTAAGTCACAACTCAGAAGTTACACTGTCTCATTGATTTAATTTGGGAAATAATTTGTGCCTGACATTTAAAAAAATAATATTAAATATGTTTTAAAGGCTTATAAGTAATATAAAAGATTTTGCCTTTAAAGCAAGCTTATTGTTTCATCTAGTTAAAGTTCATAGCTGTGCTGTGTTGACAGCACTGTAATAGATGTTTTTTGATCATTAAGATGAACCTGTAGAGATTGCATGTCTGCCAGTACATTCAAATTCTTCAATTGTTATTGCCAGTGTGTCAGCTGTTGCAGTGCAAAGCATCAGAGCATCAAACAAATATTCAAAGCAGATACCTAAAGGCTTAATTTGTTGGGAATATATGTGATTTCAGTTAAAGTTGACAGCGTGGGCCTTTTGACAAAACAGGTAGCTTGAATTATCTCCAGCTGCTTCCACCACATTTTCTAAATTTTCCTAAGACAAGGCATTCATTTTCTCAGTCTCTTCCTTTCATCTTCACTTCAATGCAACATGTTGATGGAGTAGAGTGACAGGAGTCAAGTTTACATTGATCTTCAGGTGTTTTCTGTTTTACTGATCCAATGTTCAGGGTTACATTATGTATTGTGAGGTCAATGGTCACCATGGGAATAAAGCTGCAAGTGCAGAAATCTAGGAGGAAGGGAATTCAGAATCAACCCTTGAAGAAAATCCCTCTGTTCACTTGCATGCAAAGACTGTAAACCTTCTCAAACCTACTTTTACTTCTGTTGTTTGAATTTTGTTGTTTGAATTTTGGGAAAAGGCAAGGATGAGGTAAAAGGGATCCTACACTGGAAACCTTAACTCAAATGCATAAGTTTCAATAAGTAAAGCAGTATAATATCCTATCAATTGATTTGAATAGTTTTCCAGTGTTCTAATTCTTATACAGTATATCATTTATAGTTTTAATCAGTCTGTCAATAATGCTTTTGAAATCAATTTAAAATACTTGCAAAAAATGGCAATAGTCTGCTTTAATATCATTACACTAGAAAAACACTGAATTCCAACAATGAGAGTAAAGAACAAATGGAATTCTCCTGCTTTCTCAGTATTCAAGACAGATTTTATTGATGAACATAAATTGACTTCATTTGCTAATAAATAATAAGATGAAATTCCAAATAGCAACTGTTTATGATAACTAGAGGATACTTCTCTCTTATTTAAACGATGTAAGGTGTGTTACCTCAGTTTGTGGAATCCCTCAGGAAACTAACTGTTTCCTAGAGCCCTACAAAAGTGCCATCTAGTCACCCATCTCTTCAGTGGTAACAGATTAACGGATGGACACAGATGAGCAGGTGCTGTTGCATACACAGACTTTTCCCAGAGGCTAATGTGATGAAAGGAGGATCCAGTTTTAAATGGATAAACTTTGAAGGTTGAAACTACAGAAGCATCTAAAAAAAATCTAGGGGATGCACCATGTTTGTGCATATAAAACTGTGTCTATATATCAATTCCTTTTCATTTAGCTTATTTAAATCTGAAGGAAGGCCTAATGCTGCAAATTTTATTTGGTTATTTAGTCTAACCTAGTGACTAACTGAATATTTTAATGGAATATTAAAGCACATAAGACAGATCATTTGGCCCAATGTATTTGTGCTGCTTTTTGAAAAAGTAATTCAATTAATTCAACCCTGCCACTCTTTCATTAGAGTGCTGGCCTGAGTAACTGTTTTCAGTCATATGGAGTGATTTTCTTTTAAAATTTATCCATCACAATAGACCTTCACAAAGCATTCTTCAGAGTTTTACAGAGGAAGATAATTAGAAGAGAAAGTTGGACACTTAAGTTCATATTGCAAATCAAAGAAAGAAGTCCACAGAAACACATGAAAGTAGGAGCATGAAAAAATTGCAAGGAGAGACTTAGCCACATTCACAATGGAAAACAATTAAGTTTATCAATTTGTTCTCATCTACTTCTATTTTTTAAGAAAATGCTTATTTAGACAATGCCTCCAGCTTTAAGGATTAATAGAATTAACAAGACCAACTAATTAAGGCTAATTAGTTAAACTGCAGCTGAAATGGCAAAACTGTTGAAGAAACCAAATTGAACATTGTTCTGATTAATTCACACATTGCATTACACAAGGGACACTATCAGTCAACAGTTCCATGTACAAAAGTGACCCTCCAACATCTGTAAGTAGAGAAAACTTGGTAAGATCTTTGCGGGTGGACTCTGAAACTCTGATATATAGACAGTCATTCTTTTACTTTAACATAGGACAAACAAAATATTTTTCAGTCACAAATAGCATAGACTGTTACTGCTTTATAGAAACATACTCTCTATTGAAGAAAAGAAATGCTACAGATTATAGAGAAGTAAATTAACCAGAAAATGCCATTATTATCAGCAACAAAATATTTGCTAGAATGACTAAAATAGACTTTGAGAGTTTGATACTTTTACAAAACCACTTCACTGGCTCTTTAGATTGTCAAAGCTTGAATAGATATTATCTAATATGTATGTATTATGTACCCAGAGAATCCCCTGAATTAGCTTTTCTTTCCACCTCCCAACACAAAAACTTCTGAAATCTCTGAGGATATGAATATGTCTATCTTCTAATTATATAATTTCTCATATAATGATTTACATGGATACTCATTTCCATCTTCCCACCATTTTTCTTCCATCTGCTGTCTCTAACATGTCATACTATTGGATGGACATAAATTACCTCAGATTAAATATTAGGAAGACTAAAGCTGTTGTCTTTGGTCCAAACCACAAATTCTGGTTTTTGACCACGGTGTTTCCATCCCTGAGTATAAGCTGATCCAGACAGTTCTCAACATTGGTATTGCGTGAACCTGAGATGAACTTCTGGCCAGACAACTGCCTAATCATCAAGACTGCCTTCTTCCATCTTTGTCACATTACTGGGCTCAGAGCCTGCTTTAGTTTCTCTGCATAAATAGATACACACAAATTAGGAGCACAAGTAGACCATTTCGCCTTTCGACTGCGCTCCCAGTCAATAAGATTATGGTCGATCTGATTATCGCCTCAATTCTATATTCTTGACCACAGCTGATCTTTCACTAAAACTCTCACCCATGGTAGAATGAGTAAAATCATAACTACATGATATTTAATACAGATAATTATGAAGTGGTATAATCTGGTAGGAGAAAGAAGAGACTATATAAAATAGTGGACATAATTCTAAAGGGGTTGCAGTAATGGACTGATGTGGGGGATATGTGTACATATTGTCTAAGTTGGCAAGGCAGGTTGAGAAAGTGGTTAGTGAGGCATACAGGATGCTGACCTTTAAATAAAGCAGACATTACAAAAACAAGTAAATTTTGATGAACATTAATTAGTACTGGCATGGTCTCAGCTGCAGCACTGTATCAAATCTGGATATGAAGGCTTGAGGCAGGTTGCAGAAAAGAAATCTACAAAAATGGTTACAGGCACCTCAGTTACATTGGATAAGCTGGGTTTGTTCAATTTAGAGAACATTAAAAGACGTTTCCATAGAATTGTTCAAACTCGTGAGGGGCCCATATATAATGGATTGAAAAAAATTTACTCCCATTGGAAGTTTCAAGAACCAGGCCATTCCAGGGGAGCCAATGGCAGCATGAAAAAACTTTTTTTCTTTAACAAGTGATTGATTAGAATCCAGAATGTGTTTCCTGATCGAATTGGAGTCTTCAATTGGTAATTGGATTAAATCTGAAGAGAAAAAGGTTGGAGGGTCACAGGGAAAGAACAAGTTAAGATGTTCTTGCACAGAGCCAGCATGGACATGATTGCCAAATGGCCTCCTTTGTTATTATAATAATTCTATGATTTTATTGTTTAACAACATTCTAAAGTGATTAATTAGTTGTACAGTACAGTACTTTGGGATATTCTAATGACATGAAACACACTTTGGAAATACAAGGTACTTCCTTTTTCTCAGCAACCGAGTTGGAGAGTTTTCACTGGTTAAGATGAGGGAGTGTTTTATTAATTTATATCCTTGGTGTGCAATGAAGATAATCAAAGCGGGACTAAGCTAAGGAATATCCTACTTAAGTGAATAATTCCTTTCCTAATGAGTCATGCCTTTTTATAAATGTTCTGTGGGACAGGGTGGCAAGGATTTGTGTATTCTTACTCAAACTAAATTTCTCACAAAGCTAGAACACAATCTTGTTTGTGTTCACAGTTGGAAATTGACAAGTAGAAGCTCAAACAGAAATGTACCATGGCTGGCAGCCAGGCAATGAACTACACCAGTAGACAATAGGTGCAGGAGTAGGCCATTCTGCCCTTCGAGTCTGCACCACCTTTCAATATGATCATGGCTGATCATCCTAAATCAGTATCCTGTTCCTGCCTTATCTCCATAACCCTTGATTCCACTATTCTTGAGAGCTCTATCCAACTCTTTCTTAAATGAATCTAGAGACTGTGCTTCCATTGCCCCCGGGGCAGAGCATTCCACACAGCCACCACTCTCTGGGTGAAGAAGTTTTTCCTCATTTCTGTCCGAAATGGTCTACCCCGTATTTTTAAGCTGTGTCCTCTGATTCAGCACTCACCCATCAGCGGAAACATGTTTCCTGCCTCCAGAGTGTCCAATCCTTTAATAATCTTATGTCTCAATCAAATCCCCTCTCAGTCTTCTAAAATCAAGGGTATTTAAGCCCAGTCGCTCCAGTCTTTCAGCGTAAGGTAGTCCCGCCATTCCAGGAATTGACCTCGTGAACCTACGCTGCACTCCCTCAATAGCCAGAATGTCTTTCCTCAAATTTGGAGACCAGAACTGCACACAGTACTCCAGGTGTGGTCTCACCTGGAGTACAGCCGCAGAAGAACCTCTTTGCTTCTATACTCAATCCCTCTTGTTATGAAGGCCAGCATGCTATTAGCCTTCTTCACTACCTGCTGTACCTGCATGCTTACCTTCATTGACTGGTGTACAAGAACGCCCAGATCTCTTTGTACTGCCCCTTTACCTAAATTGATTCCATTTAGGTAGTGATCTGCCTTCCTGTTCTTGCCACCAAAGTGGATAACCATACATTTATCCACGTTAAACTGCATCTGCCTTGCATCTGACCACTCTCCTAACCTGTCCAGGTCACCCTGTAATCTCCTAACATCCTCCTCACATTTCACCCTGCCACCCAGCTTAGTATCATCAGTAAATTTGCTAATGTTATTGCTGATACCATCTTCTATATCATTAACATATATTGTAAAAAGCTGCAGTCCCAGACAATGAATTACATCAGTTAAAGGCAATGCATTACATCAAGTAAAGACAAGAAAGCAGGCTATTTACTCACTCTCAGCCAAAAAAGTGTAGAATTCTTAGAGACCTCAAGATAAATAAAAGAAAATATATTAATTTGCTAAATACAAAAAACTCAGCTTACAAAGACTTCTTTTTGAAACATAGAAACTAGGAGCAGGAATAAACCATTCAGCACTTTAAGCCCACTGTTCCATTCAAAATGATTACGGCTGCTCATCTAACTCAATATCCCACTTTTCCCCATACGCTTTGATTCCTTTAGCCCCAGGTACTATATCTAAGATTGTCTTGAAAGCTTTCAATGTTTTGGCCTCCTTCACTTTCTGTGGCAGTGAATTTCACAGGCTCACCACTCTCTAGATGAAGAAATGCCTCCTCATCTCCATTCCAAATGGCCTATGCCGTATTCTTAAACTGTGACGCCTGTTTCTGGACTTCCCTGTTCCTCTTCTGGGGCTGTACTCTAAGCCAACATCAGGAGATGCCATAGAAAGTTTTATAGAAATGTAAAGATAGGTTAATGTGAAAGAGCACATCCAAAACTTGTATGCTCTTCAAACTTTAGGCCACACTTTCTAAAGCAATAACTTTAAAACAAAGTTATGTGAATAACTGAAACTTTCCACAACTGCCACACAATAATGAGGCAGTTAAAGATTAATCCTATACTTGTTACAGCTTTACCTAACTGATAGTCCCAAGGAACTGAGCAGAAAAATATTGGGTAAATCCTGGAGTATTGTTGTCAACTGAGTTGTAGTATCTTTTATTTCTAAACTATACAAGGTTGCCAAATGAGTGTGTTTTCAATAATTCTGCAACATTTATATTGTTTATATATAATACACAAATCATTCAAGTTGTACGGGTTTCAGCCATCATATTTTCTACTCCTCCCTTTAAAACTTACCCCAGGTTTTATGTCACATGCCATATAATTTATGAAGCCAGATCTTTGTCATTACAATAGTTACAGAGCTGAAGGTTTACAATAGAACTCAACAGGATCACCTGCTGGTTGAATTTGATCACTGCTCTTCATTTTCTTTTGCTGAAGATTTTGCCGTAGCTGCTGAGTTTACTACCCAAAAAACGGATGACAAGTGTATCCCAGCCTGCTGCACTCTTCATGATGTTTACTCTCCAGAGCACTTTGACATTCAGGTTTTGGTCACTTACTAAATCCATTGATACGATGTAGCCGTTTCTGACAAGACTAACATTTGTTCCACATTCTTCATTACCAGAGGAAGTAATTGATGCCAAAACATTGAATGTATCCAATGTTTGGATACATTCACTTGGGACAAATGGGATGAAAGGTTATGGGGAGAAAGCAGGATTAGATATTGAGTCGGACGACCAACCATGATTGTGATGAATGGCTGAGCAGGCTCAAAGGACCTGAATGATTTCCTCCTGCTCATTTCTTTTATGTTTCTAAGTTTCCCTTTACTGAATGACTTATGAGATCATGTCAGAGAATTGTAGGCTATTGCCATGTAGACCATACCAGGTAAGAACGATGAGTTTTTAACTTACAATCCGACAGCTACATGGTAACATTTTAATCTTTCTTTAATGAAGATAAATTTGTATCAAAAAAGAAAATGGTTGCTGTTGTGCAAGCAGGATGGTCATTCATGGAGTGACAAAAATTGCAGCAGGACAAGGCTGAACAGTTGACTCCTCTGTTAGAACTATCTACTGAAATCTTACTATTGGTCATTCTTCATTTTTGATACTTTTGAATTAGACAATACTGAAATTACAAATCATAATATGCCACTGTTAGTCCAAACGTGTACGGTATTTAAACTCCATTTATGACCAAAATCTCAGTACTTGCTGAATTTTAAGCATTCTGTTTTCTATTAAACTTGTCTAGGTAAAACTCCTTTCATTTTTGGACTGCCATAATGTTAAGGATTTAGATGGAGAGGAACTTGTTAACACTTTCTGTATCAGTCTGTGGATGTACCTACTAGAGAAGGTTGAAACTTGACCTACTCTTGGGAAATCAGACAGGGCAGGTGACTGAGGTGTCAGAGGGGGAGCACTTCGGGGCCAGTGACCATAATTCTATTAATTTTAAAATAGTGATGGAAAAGGATAGATCAGATCTAACAGTTGAAGTTCTAAATTGGAGGAAGGCTATTTTGATGGTATTAGGCAAGAACTTTCGAAAGCTGATTGGGTGCAGATGTTCACAGGTAAAGGGACAGCTGGAAAATGGGAAGCCTTCAGAAATTAGATAATGAGAGTCCAGAGACAGTATATTCCTGTTAGGATGAAAGGAAAGGCTGGTAGGTATAGGGAATGCTGGATGACTAAAGAAATTGAGGGTTTGGTTAAGAAAAAGAAGGAAGCATAGGTCAAGGATAGACAGGATAGATCGAATGAATCCTTAGAAGAGTGTAAAGGCAATAGGAATATACTTAAGAGGAAGATCAGGAGGGCAAAAAGGGGACATGAGATAGCTTTGGCAAATAGAATTAAGGAGAATCCAAAGGATTATACAAATACGTTAAGGACAAAAGGGTAACTAGGGAGAGAATAGAGTCCCTCAAAGATCAGCAAGGCGGCCTTTGTGTGGTGTCACAGGAGATGGGGGAGATACTAAACGAGTATTTTGCAACAGTTTACTGTAGAGAAGCACATGGAAGATCAATAAGTCTTGTTTTCTCTACTCTCAAATGGCCAACTTTCTAGAGAAGAACAAAGAAAATACTACAAAGACACTCAAAAGCTAGCCTTGAAGCACAGAAGCATTAACATTAATAATTGGGAGGATCTTGCAATGGAGCTCCACCTGAAAAAGGAGCAGTGCTCTGAAAGCATCTGATTTCAAATAAACCTGTTGGAACTGCCAGACGAAGTTGTGGAGGCTAGTACAATTGCAATATTTAAAAGGCATCTGGATGGGTATATGAATAGAAAGGAGTTGGAGGGATATGGGCCAGGTGCTGGCAGGTGGGACTAGATTGGGTTGGGGTATCGGGTCGGCATGAACGAGTTGGACTGAAGGGTCTGTTTCCATGCTATACATCTCTATGATTATAATCTATGACTACATAGAATGTGGGGAAATAGATGGTGATATCTTGAAAAATGAAATATTAGAGAGGAGGAAGTGCTGGATGTCTTGAAATGCATAGAGGTGGATAAATGCCCAGGACCTGGTCAGGTGTACCTAAGAACTCTGTGGGAAGGTAGGGAAGTGATTGTTGGGCCCATTGCTGAGATATTTTTATCATCGATAGTCACAGATGAGGTGCCAGAAGACAGGAGGTCGGCTAACGTTGTGCCACTGTTTAAGAAAGGTGGTAAGGCAGGGATGTACAGACCAGCAAGTCTGACATCGGCGGTGTGCAAGTTGTTGGAGGGAATCCTGAGGGACAGGATTTACATGTATTTGAAAAGGGATGGACAGATTAGGGACAGTCAACATGGCTTTAGCATGGGAAATCATGTCTTACAAACTTGCTGGAATTTTTTGAAAAAGTAACAGAGGGTTGATGAGGGCAGAGTGGTGGACGTGATCTATATGGACTTCAGTAAGGCATTCAACAAGGTTCCCCATGGGATACTGGTTAGCAAGGTTAGATCTCATGGTATACAGGGAGTATTGGCCATTTGGATACAGAACTGGCTTAAATATACAAGACAGAGGGTGGCGGTGGGGGGGGGGGGGGGGGGGTTGTTTTTCAGACTGGAGGCCTGTTACCAGTGAAGTGCCACAGGCTGGTGCTGGGTTCTCTACTTTTCATCATTTGAATAAATGACTTGGATATGAACATAGAGGTATAGTTAGTAAGTTTGCAGATGACACCAAAATTGGAGGTGTAGTCGACAGCGAAGAAGGTTAGATTACAATGTGATCATGATCAGATGAGCTAATGGGCTGAGGAGTGGCAGATGGAGTTTAATTTAGGTAAATGTGAGGTGTTGCATTTTTGGAAAGCAAATCTTAATGGTAAGGTCCTAGGGAGTGTTGCTAAACAAAGACAACTTGGAGTACAGGTTCATAGATCCTTGAAAGTAGAGTCGTAGGTAGATAGGATAGTGAAGAAGGCGTTTGGTATGCTTTCCTTTATTAGCCAGAGCATTGAGTATAGGAGTTGAGAGGTCAGTTGAGGCTGTACAGGACTTTGATTAGGTCACTTTTGGAATATTGCGTGCAATTCTGGTCTCCCTCCTATCGGAAGGATGTTATGAAATTTGAAAGGGTTCAGAAATAATTTACAAGCATGTTGCCAGGGTTGGAGGCTTTGAGCTATAGGGAGAGGCTAAGTAGGGTGGGGCTGTTTTCCCAGAGCTTCAGAGGCAGAGGGGTGACCCCTTAGAGGTTTATAAAATCATGAGGGGCATAGATAAGATAAATAGACAAAGTCGTTTCCCTGGGGCGGGGGAGTCCAGAACTAGAGGGCATAGGTTTAGGATGAAAAGGGAAAGATATGAAAGGGACCTAATGGGCAACTTTTTCATGCAGTGGTGCATGTATGGAATGAGCTGCCAGGGGAAGTGTTGAAGGCTGGTACAATTGCAACATTTAAAAGGCATCTGTATGTGTATATGAATAGGAAGGATTTAGAGGATATGGGACAAGTTCTGGCAAATTGGGCAGCACGGTGGCTCAGTGATTAGCACTACTACTTCACAGCACCAGGGTCCCAGGTTCAAGTCCAGCCTCGGGGGACTGTCTACATGGAGTTTGCACATTCTCCCTGTGTCTGCATGGGTTTCCTCCGGGTACT